>NW_015557126.1:158545-160201 GCF_001515605.1 Sinocyclocheilus anshuiensis | reverse complement strand
TATGTTCATGACAGTTGGTAACACTATTTAACTGCGATATGTGTCGCTCCACCAGTGAGAACATAACGCATGACTGGCACAGAGAAGAAAACAGTGTAGTTTCAAATCATCTGACTCTGCAGTAACTCACCATGGCAACTAAATTTCTAAAAAGCCTCAGTCATCACAAAAATTGGCAAGTGATTTCCTACATTGCTCTGCAAGTCTTTCGCAGCACTCTGCTGTCTCTTTCTTCACACGTAATAAAATAAATTTAACTAAATTTTTAATCTTCAATTATTTATATGCTTGCTAGTCATATAATAAGCAATCAGTCTTTCATGATCAATAATAAAATAAATCAGTGTGGTTTATATTGCAGTAATGACTGGATGACTGTACATTGTCTGTTACTTACAGGGTTAGTTCATGCAAAAATTAAAATTAGTCCATAAATTACTCGCCCTCAAGTCATCCTAGGTGTATATGACTTTCTTCTTTCAGAGTCATTCCCCCGGAACTGCTTCCAGTGTACAACAGTGAGCGCAAGCTACATTAAAGTGATTATTGCGTTTTGAATATGGATATTTTACTTACAAAAACGCATCGATTCGCTACAGAAGGCCTTTGTTCACCCCCCGGAGCTGTGTGAGACACTTTTTTTTTTTTATGGATGGGCGCATTTTATTTAACTGCTTTTGTACTGAAGCAATGCAACACCCGCTGAGTGGCATGAAACAGCTTGAAAGATCAAAGACAATTTTTAATATAACTCCGACTGGATTCGTCTGAAAGAAGAAAGTCATATACACCTAGGATGACTTGAGGGTGAGTAATTTATGGGCTAATTTTCATTTTTGGGTGAACTAACCCTTTAACTCACAACCTTCCTTCCATTGATACTCATTTATTTTTAACAAAAATTTTATCAGATTCTGTGTCTTGATTTTTTATCTAGCTTACTCAAAAGATTCATAATTCAAATGCACAACAATCAAATAAGTCTGACACATTTATGATAATCATCAAAAAGTAAGTTTTTTTGGTAAAACATGCCAGCTATCTTAGATGCAAAGAAACAGAAACTATGTCATCAGATGCACTTTATCTGATTATGCGTAGACCGAATTCACAAAAACATTCGGTGCTTTATTATAAAAAGACTCATAATTTTTTAGATGGTGTTAGATATATTAGGAGAGACATTTCAGTTTTACACTTCAGTGGGCACGTGTAACCAATTACTTTTTTAACATGCATATGTTCGCATGAATTTGACAACCACAGATAATTATATATAGTATAAGTTGTGTAAACAACAACAACTCTTGGTGCTTTTTAAAAAAAAAATGTTTATACTTTTTAAGTAAATGTAAAACAGCTCACTGCAAAAAAAAAAAAATGATTAAAAGCTTTTAAGGTCAACTACCATTTTGACTGTATTGTCAGTAATATGTATACTGCACATTTTGATTAATTGCAAATGGCAATAAGGACTAATATATATATATATATATATATATATATATACATATATATACACAAGAAGTTCACTGCCTTTTAAATAAGATGAGTTAAATGAATCATCCGCCACCAAAGCGGTTTGGTGCAAGGTCACATCTCATCAATTTTCTCTCTCAGTTAGTGGAGAACTTAGCTCTCTGTCTCTTTCTCAGT
>NW_015557126.1:155603-156313 GCF_001515605.1 Sinocyclocheilus anshuiensis | reverse complement strand
ATATATATATATATATATATATATATATACATATATATACACAAGAAGTTCACTGCCTTTTAAATAAGATGAGTTAAATGAATCATCCGCCACCAAAGCGGTTTGGTGCAAGGTCACATCTCATCAATTTTCTCTCTCAGTTAGTGGAGAACTTAGCTCTCTGCCTCTTTCTCAGTCCCACACACACACAAATTGCCATATGGCCCAAAGAAATCTGCGTTAGCTGAGTATGAGAGAACCAGCAGCACTTTTGCATAATCTTGCCTTGTATCTTAACACCAATACTTAATACCAAAGAACAAACCAACCTCAATATAGACAAAGTACTGGGTGTTCAGCCTTAATTTGTATTCGTAGAACACGTCAAAAGAAACCACAGGCCAATCGGTGTTAACCAGCTCACACCACCAGTGATCTGCTAAGTTGTCTTCTGTTGCTGGCCAATGAGCCATAGCATTGTATATTCTTACCGTTGTGCTTATTGCGTCCTTCATTTGGCCCTCTGGGCTCCTGAGCATCCACAGTCAGGCTCAAGCAACCATGGTACTCAGTAGTTATGAGTTGTTTTTCTCCTCCTTCATTATCGATGCCTGAGCAACAACTCAGCTGTCCAAGTGTCATCCTCATTTGATAGACACTATCTATCAAAGAGGTATTTACAGCAGATTTAGATGATGTGTGACACTTTTTTTTCTCACCTCCACACAAGA
>NW_015557126.1:147408-155494 GCF_001515605.1 Sinocyclocheilus anshuiensis | reverse complement strand
TACACACACACACACACACACACACACACACACACACACACACACACACTTGCATGCACAATCTACAGTATGAATCTTATGAAACGGACTATGAATGCATCACCTTTTGGACCGTTCACTAAAACGTCCCTATTAACATACATGAAATGAAACAAGAGTAGTGTCACCTGCATGTCCTGTTTCTGTCTGTCTGTCTATCTGTCTGTCTGTCTGTCATTTATGTGTGTATAGACATACTGCATACACTCACGTTACATATCTCTGTGTGTGTGTGTGTGTGTGTGTGTGTGTGTGTGTGTGTGTGTACATTGAAGTATAAATCACAGCTGTATGAAAAATGTTTTTTTGAGCAGTTGCAGAACTATTAAGTACAAAAACAAGAAAATGTGAAAAAAAAATGTGTGGGAGGATGTGTGTTTGTTTGCTTTTTATCTAAATATTGATGATGATCTAGTGTGGGAGGCATGGGTATGTGGGCTGCTTGAGTGATGTCTGACCTTTACTCTGAAACTAGTATCTATAATATTCGTCTTCTTTATGCAAACAAATGTCGGCTATATGAATTTACCTTCTATTTTTTCAGCAAAACATCAATCTAAAGCAGCCAAATAACTTAATCAGCACAGCCCACACTGCAGACGATAAATACTATGCAGAGTGACTGTGTGTGTGTGTGTGTGTGTGTGTGTGTGTGTGTATAAACACACATACACACTTAAAATGTTTAAATGAGAATTGCTATATTTACAGTGAGGTGACACTCTCGGGTTTATGGTTGTGTTTATGTTGGGACAACGCCTTTTAACACACAAAGACAGCTAAGTCAGTTTAACTGCCAATGCATCATTAGCCAGGTTTCCGTCCAAGGATTTTTCTGCATATAAAGACTCAACACATCAAAATGTTTACCGACATAGCTGATGGAAATGCCATTTATCAATACAATTTCACTGCAGACGATAAATACTAATCAGAAACAAATAAGTACCTTTTCCCAGAAAGCATTATTATTCAAATAATTGCAAAACTTCTTAACCCTTCAAATCAGTATGTTTGGGTAAATAATGCACTTAAAGGTTTGTTGTCTGAACCAAACAACTCAAATACATGCTGAATGATAGTTATTTTTAACATTTCAAGGCCCTTCTTGCATGCATACTCAAGCGTGTATATATGTGTGTGTGTGTATTTCTAATAAAATACCCACACATATACTTACATACACATTGGATACACCTTTGAAGTGTCAATGCATCAGCAATGATTTAAAATCATGACTTCACACATTGATGCTGACTAGGTCAACATACTTGTTTAATAATTTAACCTGTTTAATACCAAAAGGTTGCCATTAAAATAGACATAATTTGTGCATTGCTTGTTAAGAAAAAGAATATAACATCCATGTATGTGTGTATATATATATATATAGGGATGCCAATGTCAATCATAATAAATCTGAACACTGTGGAAAATATCCAAACCACAGATTGTCTTTTGTCTTTCTTTTAGAATCGGTGGCTATGAAAATTAAAAAATATTTTTTTCCCCCAATAAACTGCTCCATCAGGAAACAAGACAAACAAAACATCAAAAACGACCAGCATAAGAATGTCTGAGTAACTGCAAGTAAGGTTTTGGCCGTTTTCTGTTAAATCACGACTTTTACAAGAACCAGCAGTTCAAACAGAGAGGGGGAGTAAAGTGTGAAACTGTGAGGTGCAAAAAAGAGACGTAGGCATTACTTGCGACCTTTCCAAGAATCCCCATTTCACTTAAACACAGGTTTCTTTCAGTTCACCTGTATTCTCTTCAGCCTCAGTTTAAGAGAACACTTTAGACCACTTCTGTGAGACTATGATCTGGAGGGTTGCCAATAGCTATATTGCCCTCTACTGGCAAATTTCCATGGCCCACATGTCCAAAGGAAACTAGCCATGCATTTGTATTAAATAATATAGCAGCAAAATTTAATGAAATGGATTTACAAAAGCAGTAACTTAAATGCTTCTGCACAGCTGTAGGTTTTAAATCAATAAAACAGACACTTACTGTTCATCTCCAACTTTCTTTATCCACTCCACATCACACTGTCCACATGTGGAACTCACCTCCTGCGCAAAAAAGCAATATGTCAGGCTTCATACTTCCTGTATATTACTTATATGCTATTTTAATATATTTTATTTATTGCTGGGATGGCAAAGTTGAATTTTCAGCAGTCAATATCTCAGTCTTCAGTGTCTTTCAGAAGTCATTCTTAAATGCTGATTTCATGCTCAAGAAACATTCTTATTATAAATATTGAAAACAAACAAGTCATTTTTTATATTTTTGTGCAACTTAACACATCCTTGCTAAATAAAATGGTAATTTCTTCCCCAATCAATCAATCCATCCAGAGATGGCAAACGTACACACATCCTTCACTCAAGTAGAAGTACAGATACTCATGTTTAAAAAGACTCTGATAAAAGTTGAAGTACTGACTAAAATTTTTTATTCAAGTTAAAGTAAAGAAGTATGGGCTCTGACATGTAATTAAGTAAAAAGTTGCCATTACTACTACCTGTTTTAGTGTCAGACTCTGTTCCATGTTTTGTGTGTGTCCTGCTCCCCATGTGCCTTCCCATGCCCTTATTTGGTTAGTTTCCTGTTCCTGTCCTGATGGCCTCCCGAGTCCCCTGCTCCGCCATGGCACCCCGAACGGGTACCGCTCTGGAGGCCCACTGTCCCGTGTTTGTTCCGAGGGACCTCCAGAGTGCCCACCCCCCCTCCTCATTGGATGTTATATGGCGTGAGGACACGCCTTCCGGAGTGGGGCGTTATGTCAGACTCTGTTCCATGTTTTGTGTGTGTTCTGCTCCCCATGTGCCTTCCCATGCCCTTATTTGGTTAGTTTCCTGTTCCTGTCCTGATTAGTTCATTGCTCCCAGGTGTGTCTCGTCATCCCCTCCTCCTGTGTGTATAACAAGTGTTCCCAGTCCCAAGTTCTCTGTCCGCTGTTAAACATCTTCCTGAGTTCGTCTCCCTTAGTTCCTGTAAATAAAGTCTTGGTAAAGTATTCTCCAGCGTCTCCTCGTTCCTCGTGTGTGTGCATCGTGACATTTAGTGTCACTCTGTTAACTAGACCTCACGTCATATTAATACATTAATTCAAAATAACTTACATTTCAAATTTTGTTAGCTAATGAATGTATCCAGGCTAAACAACCACCATGTAGAACACAAGCAGAGAAAAAGACAAAGCTGAGGGAAAAAAATCTGCCTCTTGTTCTTGGAAACAACTCAAAATTATTATAATAATGTAATGTAAAATTGAAGTGTTAAACCGTAAATTTTATTAAAATGCAAACAGAAAGAAAATTAGAGTCCAAGCATTATTTACACTTGTTTACCCCTATTCACATCAGTATCAGAAAGAGCTTTATAGCCAGGTATGTTTACATATACAAGAAATTTGTTATGGTGACAGAAGCTTCCACAGCACAAACAGAATGACAGTGACAAGACACAGGTAATAAAAATAGAATAAGTAACAAAAATAGCAATATACTCCACTCTGCCCTGTAGTGCGACCAGACGGCAACAGTTCAAAGTGGAAGTGGGCTGGGTGTGAGGGGTCCAGAATGATTTTTCCAGCTCTTTTACTCACTCTGGATGAGTACAGTTCTTGGAGAGTGGGGAGGGTTGTACCAATGATTCGCTCAGCAGTCCGGACTATCCACTGTAGTCTTCTGAGGTCAGTTTTGGTAGCTGAGCTGAACCCGACAGTTATAGATGTGCAGAGAACGGATTCAGTGACTGCAGAGTAAAACTGCATCAGCAGCTCCTGTGGCAGGTTGAACTTCCTCAGCTTTCGAAGGAAGTACAGCCTCTGCTGGGCCTTTTTAATAATGGAATCTATGTGGAACTCCCACTTCAGGTACTGAGAAATGGTGGTGCCCAGGAATCTGAATGACTCCACTGTTGCTACAGTGCTGTTCATGATGGTGAGTGGGGGGGAGTGCAGGGAGGTTTCTCCTGAAGTCCACAATCATATCCACTGTTTTGAGCGTGTTCAGGTCCAGGTTAAGACTGCACCAGACAGCCAGCTCTTTAACCTCCTTTCTTTAAGCAGACTCGTCACTGTCCTGGATGAGGCCGATCAATGGAGTCAATGTGAGTGTCCCACTTCAGGTCCTGAGAGATGGTGGTGCCCAGGAACCTGAATGACTCCACTGCTGCCACAGTGCTGTTCATGATGGTGAGTGGGGGAGTGCAGGGGGGTTTCTCCTAAACTCCACAATCATCTCCACAGTTTTGAGCGTGTTCAGCTCCAGGTTGTTAAGACTGCAACAGACAACCAGCTGCTCAACCTCTTGTCTGTAAGCAGACTCGTCACTGTCCTGGATGAGGCCGATAAGTGTGGTGTCATCTGCAAACTTCAGGAGCTTGACAGGGGTCCTTTGCAATGCAGTCGTTGGTGTAGAGGGAGAAGGGCAGTGGGGAGAGAACACATCCCTGGGGGGTGCCAGTGCTAATGGTGTGGGTGCTGGATGAGAATTTCCAGCCTCACTAGCTGCTGGCACAGAAAGCTGAGTTAATTTGGACTGGAGGATGTTTCGGATGATAGTGTTGAAGGGCGAGCTGAAGTCCACAAACAGGATCCTCACATAAGTCCCTGGTTTGTCCAGATATTGTAGGATATAATGCAGTCCCATGTTGACTGCTTCATCCACAGACCTGTTTGCTCGGTAAGCAAACTGCAGGGGGTACAGCAAGAGTCCAGTGATGTCCTTCAGGTGGCCCATAACCAGTTTTTCAAATGACTTCATGACCACAGACGTTAAAGCAACAGGTCTGTAGTCATTTAGTCCTGTGATTTTGGGTTTCTTTGGTATGGGGATGAGGAGTGTTTGAAGCAGGAAGGGACTTCACACAGCTCCAGTGATCTGTTGAAAGTTTGTGTGAAGATAGGGGCCAGCTGGTCATCACAGGATTTCAGACAGGCTGGTATAAAACCATCTGGGTCTGGTGCTTTCTTGTCTTCTGTTTCCAGAAGACTTGACACACATCAACTTCACTGATCCGAAGTGCAGGGTGGGGGGGATGCTGGAGGTGTTAAGGGATCCATGGAGAGAGGGTCAGAATGGGTGTGGGGTGTGAGACAGGGTTTTTCAAACCTGCACCCCAGGTCGGTGGCAGAAGCTTCAAAAACACTCCAATCAGTGCAGTCGAAGCAGGCTTGTAAATCCCACTCTGCTTCATTAGTCCATCTTTTTTACAGCCCTTATTACAGTTAAAAAAAACTAAATTCTTCTAATCAAATCTGTATCTCTCAGATATTTTAGAAGAAAACCATAAACCCTTAGATGTTTCTGTGCATTCTGAAATATATTCATAACTGAAATGTCATTGATTTCCATATCTCTTAGTTTTTCAACAAGTTGCTTTCTTTGTCTATTATATGCCTCACAATGTAAGAGCACATGTTCAACTGTTTCTGTTATTCCACAGTAACTGCAGCTATCTGACTCACTTTTTCCTATTATATGCAATGAATAATTAAGGTTAGAGTGTCCTATACGGATCCTGGTTATAACAGTATCTTCTCTTCTGTTTCCATATACCTTTCTTTCAATCCCCACTTTCTGTTGAATACTAAATAAGTGTCTCCCTTTTGACTCTTTATTCCATACGTCTTGCCACATACTTCCAACTGCTGTTTTAATAATACCTTTTACTTCTGTTTTACTTAAAGGAATTTCTATGTCAATCTCTTCTTTTCTCAATGCTGACTTGGCCAGCTTATCCACCTCCTCATTTCCTTCTACACCTACATGGGCAGGTATCCATAAAAACTCTACTCTTACTCCTGTTTGGTTTATTCTATATAAATTCTGTAAAATTTCATAAAGTATATCCTGTCTAGATGCTGATTTCCCACTATTTAAACTGTTTAATACTGAATATGAATCTGAACAAACTACTACACTTATAGGATTGATTTCTTCCACCCACTGCAAAGCCATTAGAATTGCCATCATTTCTGTTGTGAATACAGATACATCGTTAGATAACCTTTTAACTGTGCTATATTTAAAATAGGGAATATATATGGCTGCTGCTGTATACCCAGAATCTGGATTTTTTGACCCATCCGTATATATTTGAATACTATTAAAATAGTTTTGTTTCAAATAGTGATCCACTACTATTTCTTTAGGCATACACCTTTCCTTTTCATTTATTTTAAAATGCAACTGGAGATCTACCATTGGCATGCGGAACAGCCAAGGGGGTATAATTGGTATTGCACTTATTTTACTTATTTTTATGTCATTAATTCCTACCTTCTTAGCATCTGCGTTGGCATTCCATCCAAAATTTATATACTTTATATACTCATGTTCCCAACATTTTTTTAAAACATCTTTGACTGGATGGGTTTCTACATGCCCCCTTACAGAACACCAGTATGCCATCTTTAACTTGAGTCTCCGGAGGTCTAAAGGCAACTCCGCCATTTCCACCTGCATCGCTGAGACTGGCGATGTTCTAAATGCCCCACTTCCTATTCTTAGTGCTTGAGATTGGATACCACTTACTTTCTTCAACATAGATACTGATGCCGAACTATATACTATGCTGCCATAATCAATCATAGGTCTAATCATTGCACAGTATACTCTTTTCAATGCCTGTCGGGTTGCACCCCAATCTACCCCTGCCAAACATCTTAAAATATTTATTCCCTTTTTACATTTATCTATTACTTTATTAATATGTGATGCAAAAGTTAGTTTTGAGTCCATCCATAATCCAAGGAACCTAATTTCTGTTACCTGCTCTAACATTTTTCCATAAATCTTTAGTTTAATATTTGGTGATTTCTTCTTTTTTGAGAAACATATCACTTTAGTTTTTTCTACTGACAGTCTAAAACTCCACTTATTTACCCATTTTTCCACTTCATTAACTGCTTTCTGCATACTTCTTTCCACAAATACTAAATTTCTTCCCCTTTTCCACAAGGCACCATCATCCGCATATAAAGATTTACCAAATCCTTGTCCAATCATTAAAAATATGTCATTTATCATTGTTAAATAAAACTGGGCTAAACACACTTCCTTGTGGGGTCCCATTATCTGTTGAGTAAGTCCTAGAATAACTTGTTCCGACCCTTACTTGTATGGTCCTATTAATCAAAAAATCCATAATCCAATTGTACATTTTTCCTTTTATTCCCATCTTGTCTAATTTAACTAAAAGTCCCTCTTTCCACAGCATATCATAGGCTTTTTTAACATCAAAAAACACACCTACCAACACCTCCTTATTCACTATTGCCTTTCTAATGTCAGATTCTAGACATATTATTGAATCCATTGTATTACGCCCTTTTCTAAAGCCACTCTGATATGAACATATTAGATCTTTCTTTTCTATTACATAATTTAATCGGCTAATTATCATTCTCTCCATCACTTTGCATAAATTTGATGTTAAAAAAATTGGTCTATAATTTGATGCTTTTGAGTGATCCTTTCCAGGCTTTCCAATTGGAATTATCGCTCCGTGTTTCAAGTCGAGTCTGGGGTGTGCGATAGGCTATACAGTATCTTCTGCGATAATATGGTAAGTGTTGTTGTAATGATGTGCGATCTGACATTATCAAGTAGGCTATATCACTAAATCCCACTTTATTAGTGTAGATTTATTAGTCTATAAAACTCAAAATTCCCAGCATTCTAAATTGTAGATGGCAAAAATGCTTCTGTATGCTTTGAGCAATGGATGGTGTTTACTTATTGAATGAATCAGCTTTTTGAACGAATCGATTGATAAAAATGATTCAGTGATTCACTCATTAACACAGTCAAATGCTTTGTTTCTGAATGAATCAGTCGTTTGAATGAATCGGTTGACTCTCAATGACTCACTCATTAACAGTCACTTGCTGTCACCTACTGGCGGTTTTAGTTTCACATTTCGACTATTTTTTTCATGTTTTAAATTATTTCTATTTCAGTATTCAACGTTTTATGTTAAAAACAAAACATTAGGCCTATTTATGCATCTGTAACTGCAGTTTAAATGC
>NW_015557126.1:145393-147162 GCF_001515605.1 Sinocyclocheilus anshuiensis | reverse complement strand
TACATAAACTGTGTAAATACATCTAAATGCTATTTCAGATGCAGATTCCAGAAATGCTTTCTTATGTTGGAATGAAAGACACTAAGTACCGGATGAAGTGCTTCTTATTCTTACCCAAAAATACAAAATGGAAGAAAGAGTTAAAACTGAACACACTCTTGCTACTCAAGCTGTGTATGAACATTTTTATATATATTTATTTGCTTCTTTTCCATTTTGCATTTACTTATACGTTTACTTTCAATACTTAAGTAAGTTTAAGATAAAAAAAATACTTTTCGTACTTAAGTACAATAAATATCACATACTTTAAGACTTTTACTCAAGTAATATTCTAAACGGTGACTTCAACGTCTACCAAAGTCATTTTCTGGTAAGATATCTGTACTTTTACTTGAGTATGGCTTTCAGGTACTTTATACACCACTGATGAAACCATGTCAGATTACAAGTTATTTCAAACACTCCACTGATGTTAAGTGAATTTAGACTAAAACATGTCATTAAATATTCTCTTTGTTTGACAACAGGTTTGTAAACAGGCTCCCATACATCACAAAACTGTATCGCATGCATGCAACTGTGGTAAATTTATTAGCCTTGGGAATGTCTCTAATTTCTCAGTCATGTCGACAACGCTAAATCCCTCTGTCTCATCTGTAATGTTAGCCATTCTTCTTGCTCCCTGGTAGCTTCATAGACTAGCCTATGTCTGTGGTGTGTGATAACCAGGAAATAATAGACCAATGGGGTCGTGTTTTCTGTTTTACATTAGGTTGAAAAAGGCACGCAATGACGAGAAATATTTTTGATCATGCCACCAAAATAACCAGCCTGGTTTGAAAATGTAAGTAGAAAAGTACAGATTTTAGTGTAGAAAATGTAAGGAGTGAATGTAAAAAGTTGTCTGAAAAATAAATAGTAAAGTAAAGTACTGATACAAGTATTTGTACTTCGTTACTTCCCATCTCTGTTTACTTACTTACTTTTACTGACCACTTTTTAAATTGTGTATGCCTGACTTTTAAATCGTATATGCCTTAATCTTAAATCTGAAGCCTGAAAAGGCATGAAAGGTCACGTCAAAGGATGCAAAGGCAAAATTCAGTTACTATGCCATCAAAGTGGGAATATTTTTGATTGGTTTATTACTTACCACACTCTGTTTTTTCTAAGTCTGAGAATAGAAGTCTCTGAGAATCAAAGTCTAAGAGACCTGACAAAAATCAATTTTGACAGTGTAGTTCTTATTTGAGTCTTTAAGCATGTGTGTGTTTGTGTTACTGACCCTCTGCCTCTGGTTGCTTTGCAGTTCTCTCAGCTCTTCCCTTAACCTCTCACATTCAGCTTTTAGCTCCTCCTCCCTCTGACATGCCACCTGAGCCTCGTGCCGTGCACCCTCTAGCTCCGCCTCCAGACGCTGCAGTTTGAGGTCAGAGAGGGTGTCCAGACTTCGGGAGCTCTGTAGGGTCATGGGGCAATCTAGCACTAGAGATGGACAGTTATTGTGATTAGATAAGCCAAACACACACTGTGTCAATAAATAAAAATCAACATCCATCATGTGCCTTTTATTGCTAGGATAGCAGAACATGTAGCCTTTAATAAAATAATCAGCAAAATCATCAGTAAAATAATCTCAAAAATATTTCATATTTTGATAAAGTAAACACAGCCAAAGCAATACAAAATTTGTATTGTATTGTATTTGTAATATATATATATATATATATATATATATATACAGTGGGTACGGAAAGTATTCAGAC
>NW_015557126.1:127517-145251 GCF_001515605.1 Sinocyclocheilus anshuiensis | reverse complement strand
GGTTTGTATTTTTTTTATAATGACCACTTTACATTTCCACACTTTTTTCAATTAATGTAATATTATTATTATTATTAGTCACATATACTAGTTATTATTTATTTATTTATCTATTTATTTGTTTTTTTGTTTATATAGGGCCACAAAGTACATGACAGAGCAGTCTCAAGTCAGTATGCAAATTAATGCAAAAAAACCAAATGCAGTACAGTGCGCAGATATTATAGTGACATTATTATCAATGTTATTTTGAACAAAAGGCGATTTTCAAATTTGAAGTTAAAAATACACTGCTAATCAATGGTTAAAATTAATTCGCAATCTTCTCAAAGTTTAAGTGGAGTTTGCACTCGTTTAGAGTTAAATAAATCATAGAAAAATATGGAGTATAATGTTAGAGGAATATCAATACATTTCTGGTGTTCCTTAAACATACTCAGAATGTTCTCTGACATATGAGGCTGCAGACAAATTGTCCGACAGCATGTCTTTGAAGCAACAGATCTCTCATCACATCTGTCACTCAAAACAGACCAACAAATATCTCATTTGCATTTCTTTACGTTATGTAATGGGAAATTCTCTCCTCCTTCTGCCAAAAGAAACAGGCGCCAACTTACAAATGTCTGGACAGGAGGTTTGGTGGCCGCCTCAGGGCCAACATTGTTAACAGGACTGAAATCCGACCTAAAGTCTCCCTACACGCATCCTTTACTCCATGTAGCTATGAAACTTTGAAGTTGGAGAATTCAAGACTGAACTATTTCCTGTCAGAGCATCCTGCCCCTCACCCCAGGCGTGGGCATGGTGATTCAGCAGCTCATAGAAAAGCCGTCCTTGAGCCAGCGGCTATTGTGACAGTTCAGCAATAAGCAAGCTGAAAACGTACACCCCTGCAACGCCTACATCTCACACCAAAACCGCAGTGAAATGATTTTTATTCTTTTTTTCATATTTGCATGTAATATTTGTATTCATGAGCGCACACAAAATTGACATCATTCTTGTATTATTTTCTGACAGGGTTACAGAACATCTCTGTTGCGTACTTTACATAAAAACATAATTTGCTTGAGTTCTCTGGAATTTTTGACTCCTGTTCAGTGCCTTTGAGTTTGACTGAAACGTTTTAGATCCTGGAGAGAGGTCACAGGGGAAAGGTATGACCTTCTTCTCGCAAATATGCTTTCCCTTTAGTTACATATTCTCTTTGAGGTGAGAGTCTTTTCTGAGCCTCAGAGACAGTGAAAGGAAAGAGAATGGAAGTGGGAAATGGGGTAAAATGAGAGAGATGCAACACAACACTGTCATCTGGGGAAAAAACAAAGAGGACCAAAAGGACAAGAGGACCGACGCTTGGCCCTGTTTGAAGTCTCTTTGAAAAAGAGGTGCTCTTTGAAAAAAACAAAATTAGGCTAGATTAAAAACTGGATAGAAAATGTGATGCATAATGAAAAGGGACACTTCAAAGACCCCAATACACAATCTGTTGTTGGAGTGGAATACAAATTAAAAAGGCACATCAAATGACAAATAATGAACAAGACTGTATGCTAATAAACAACCTGATGTATATACAATATATCTCATTTGGTGTTGTGGTCATTTTGACCGGTAGAGGATTTTCTTTCCCCCAAAAATGCTACGTATGCTACATAGAAAGAAAAAAAAAAAACTGGGGCATACACAGTCGATTTCTAAGTCGTTTGGACCCCCCCCCCCCTCCCCCTTTTTTTTAAATTAAGCCGAATTTAAAGGGTACAATGCTGTTTCATGCATTCAGAGTTGTTTACACTGTTGAAGAGTTGGATTCTCATGCTAAGCATGGACAAAATTTAAAAAAACAATTTGGACGTATGACAGAGTATTTCGGGTTTGTACAAGTTTCGGAGAGTTTTTTCCGATCGTGGCTCTTCATGACGTAGACGAGGGTGGAACTCCTTATATGGGCATTTCTCCCGGAAGAGCACGTCCGTGCACGCATCAACCAGAGTGAGAGCAAGATCCCGCCCATCAACACACTTCATCCGGCGGCAGCGCTGCACGGGACTTGCTCGGGAAGTCTTTATGCACCAAGAGCTTGTAACACTCCAAAGAGAAAGGAAAAATTGAAATCGCATCATATGACCCCTTTAAAAAAAATCCCCCTATATGCAGTAAGTTAAAGGCTTTAACTTAAAATTAATTGTTTAATAATTGTACTTTTTAAATTTTGTAATTGTTATAGGGTGAACTTTCTTATTTAAAGGGTACAATGCTGTTTCATGCATTCAGAGTTGTTTACACTGTTGAAGAGTTGGATTCTCATGCTAAGCATGGACAAAATTTAAAAAAACAATTTGGACGTATGACAGAGTATTTCGGGTTTGTACAAGTTTCGGAGAGTTTTTTCCGATCGTGGCTCTTCATGACGTAGACGAGGGTGGAACTCCTTATATGGGCATTTCTCCCGGAAGAGCGCGCACGTGCACGCATCGACCACAGCGAGAGCAAGAGCGCGCCCATCAACGCGTTTCATTCAGCAGAGCTGCATGGGACTCTCTCGGGAAGAATGTCTCTAAAGAAGTGTGTTTTTGGTTGTAAGGGAAAGATAACTTTGTTCAGCTTCCTAAAGAACCCAGCGTTATGTAAACAGTGGATGCAGTTTGTTTTTCTGGAGCAGCAACGCAGTTTCACAAGCGTGTTTGTTGACGAAAGTTTTATAAACAAGGCCCAGTTCGACACTGGATTTGCACATTGTTTGATACTGAAAGATGGAGCAGTCCCAGCTATAAAAGATCCCGGTCATGATTCAGAACTGCAGACGGTAAGTGAAACGGCATCAAATGTCTGTTTTGTTGGCATTCGGCGCTCAAGTGCTCGTCAATCTTTAGCTCCGCCCACGGCGCGCCTCCAGGAGCTCGGCTTTTTCTGGAGAGAATCGTAAAGCTGTATCTTTCTTTTATAAATATGATAAAACTAAAGACTTTTTGGAGATATGAAGGATGCAATACTACTCTATAGGTACTCAAGATTAACACGAGATTGGGTGAAACTGTGTGTGTTATGTCCCCTTTAAGCTTTGCTGTGCGTCGTTTGTTGTGCAGCATATAGGGGGTAACGAGAGACAATTAACCTCTCCCGACTGGCAATCTGATGGTCAGATACATTTCTGACATTTCAGAAATTTTCATTGCCCCACGTGAGGGTATCAAACAGCAGAGCTAAGAACCAATTGCCCAAAAGTGTTTTTTTCCCCTCACTACACGAAAGCAAATTAAACCATGGCAATATGGCGTGAGATATGGACTAGAGGTCTGCAAGCCCGACGGGGCCCAACACGCTGAGTCCATTTGGGCCGGGCTCGGGCCATTTTTTTTTTTTTTTTAAAGATCGGGCTCAGGTCGGACTCGGGCTCATTTAGCTTCTCTACTTTTATTGTCCCCATATACACGCAGAACAGACATAGGCTACTGTATGAAATATTGTTATATTCATTATATTATAAATAGTATACATTGCCTAGACGAAACGCATATACGCACGCTTTAGCATACAGGTGACAGTTGACCGTGACTAGAGCCCTGCATTTCAGCCCGGGACCAACAGGCCCCGACTTTACTACGCCTCTAGGGCCGGGCTTCGGTACAATTTTCACGTCATAGTTCAGACGCGGGCCGGGCTTTAGGCTTCTCCTATTTTTATATTTTAGACATCTATCAATTAGTGATGAAAAAGTAATAATTTGCCGCGCTGGTGGAAACAACACGAGACCGTGCTGCCGCGACTGTCAAGAGCGGCTCGACGGTGTTTAGTGTCCAGCAGCAGCGAGCTTGCCGTCAGCGCAGCTGAACAGTTCTGCGTTCAAATGCACGCAATAGGCTTAAGCTTGACGCAAAGCACCGGCAAAAGTAATTACCATGAATGTGTCGGGGGAAATAGTAAGGAGATATTTGAATTATTTATTAATAAATTAATGTTTTCTGAGTCCTTATCGCAAAGATGAAGATGACGATCCTGACTCGCCATCTCCTCATTGGACGTGCTTTTAGAGATAAATGCATCTTTATGGATTTTATAATGAAAGAGTTTTTGTTTTCGATTTGAATTATTTAGTTTTAAAGTAGTAATTTAAAGCTTTCTATAGATACACTTAGCAAGTCTGTGAGGCAGGTATTCGCTGAGTTTCGGTTCATCATTGTGAAGCGCTCCTGGCCAAAATTGCAGAAAGCGCATCCTGTATGTATACTTTATGTTATAAAAGCACACCGTTTTGTTGATATTGTGAGTGCACACAAATAAAAGTAGACCCTTTACAGTTCTGAGTTATGTATTACTCTTACCTTTATGAGCAATAATTACGGCATATTTTAAGTTGTTTCCAATGCAAGTGATCGCGCCGGCGCCTCCATGTCCTGTAAAGCGCGCTTTAGCTCTCCGCACAAACGAATAGATATGCGTCCAATAGCACACATTTATATAGGTTAAACATTTAAACTAGCATTGTGATATGCTTGAACTGTTTTATATCTATAGATTTTATTTTAGGCAAGTCGTGATGATTTGAGAAGGCTAAATTGATCAAACATAGGCTATGACTGTCTGCCGCTGGCCACTTGGTCGTTAAAAAACAAAAATGTACATTTAACGAACAAAAAAATTTAGAAAGATTTTTTCTAAATTAACTAAAAAAAAAACGAAACGAAATATAATCACTTTGACATTACATAGCTACAAAACTGAACTATTTTAATAGCTGAAACAGTAGTATAGCTATAAGCTGTTTTGGGAGAAGGGGGGAAAACAAGACGGGCTCTGGTCGGACTCGGGGCCAAGAATTCTGATGAGCTGTCGGACCCGGGCCGGGCTAGGGCCTGAGCGTCTCGGGCCAGGGCCGGGCTAGGGCCTATATTTGAGGCCCGTGCAGGGCTCTAATATGGACGGAAGCGATGGAGGCTACACAGTTCCGGATTTGGGGGGTCCCACGTGTTTATTTCACACGTACAGTGTGTGTGTGTGTGTGTGTGAACAGTCAAGTTGCAGCTTGTCAGTTAGATTGCATGCAATTTACTTGTACAGCGAGAGTTGGTATTTAATTAAAGGATACATTTTATTTTTAAGTTTTTAAATAGGTTGTTGTATTGTTGTAACTATTTAGTGTTTTAATTAGTCTGAACAGAAAAAAAACATTGTTTATAAACCTAATCCAAATCATATCCATATCTAATATGTGATTGTTTTTCATCTCAGTCTGAACAGATTTCAAATAGTTTTCTTGTCATTCAGGATGTGAAACAACTGTAAGATCATACAAAGTGCAATATTGTCCGAATGCACTCACTTTTGTTCACTCTGTCCTTGTACTCTGATCAAAACTCTGATCAAAATTAGAGAACACTTACATATACCTCCAAATTATTGGTGTTAATCTGGCACCTGGTGCTAATTTACTAGTGCAAATTTCCTTAATTATATGACAATATAATTATATACAATATAATAATTATAAACAATATAATATTTAACTGACAGCATTCCTCTAATTTTCACTGAGATTGCAAGATGATTGCTCTAAGGTTACTGAAACCCTACAACAGGAAGCGGTCCAGATGAAGGCCAAATGGATGACCCTTTCAGCCATTGCAAGAGAAGCTGGTCATTCCAAATATGTGATTTCTCGAATATTACAGCATTACAATGACACTAATTCATTCAAGTCCCCCAAAAGGCTGGTCATCCATGTAAGACAAATGCATGAGAAGACGGGTAAATGCGGAGACACTCAATGGGGAATCGGTTCAACACTGCAGCTGGAATTGCTCGCCAGTTCAGCGATGAACAGGGTAAGGATCTCCTTCAGCAACATGTGGTACCTTCCCTGCAAGCATGTCTCAATCAACCAGCAATTTTCATGCAAGACAATGTTTCCGTCACAGTGCAAAATGGGTAAATCAGTTCCTTGATGCTGAAAACACTAAATTAATTTAGCACAGCTTGTAACCCTCCAAAATTTTTGTTTAGTTGTATAGTTACAAACATGTATGAGAGTGGTATACCTACAGCTAATATTCCTTCAAATTTTGAGCAATGAAGATTAACAACCATTCTGAAATAAAATCAAGTATTTATAGATTGTTCTGTAATTTTGATTTTGACTGTATGTGACAATTACTGAGCAGTGAATGAGTCAGTGGTAGCGGTTTTAGGTAAATATCTGCATGTCCTAGACCACTGAGTGATTTATAAATTAACACCTGCATGCATACAGACAAAACAAGACTTACTATGTGAGTCAGGGCTGTGTAGTTGCAGGTACTGCATGTCTTTGTTGTGCAGCTGTGTGTTGAGTTTGTGTAGTGAGCTCTCCCTCTGCCTCAGAGCAGCCTCTAAACTGTGAATCCGCTCAACATGTTTCTCCACCAGAGACGCCTGAGCCCGGGAAAGAGTGAGAGAAGAAAGAGAAAAGAAGAGAGGGAAAGGGAAAGAGATGGGCACAAAAGTAAAAGATTATAAAAGAATAAAAATGAAACGCCAAGAGAAAGTACTGAGAGTAAGGCAGGCAATGAGGGACTGATCAAAAGATATACAAGGGCAAAGAGGCCATTACTTCACCATGCAGATTCTTCCGACATTCTCATCCATGAGGAATTTTTGTCAGCAATAAAAGATGAGAACATGTAGATGTATAGCTGGCTGAATATTTCAGAGAGGAGAACGGCACAGATGCTCAAACGTATGAGGGGCCGTACAAGCCATAATTAATTCTGGTGCACTCACACACTCCTTTCGCATACATACTGTATATTTCTACTCTCACACATACATTTTCCTTTCACATTCATATGTTTCTACTCTCACACGCATACATTCTTGTTTCACATACATGTTTCTGCTTACTTTCAAGCACATATGTATTCTTTATTCTTACATACCTACATTATAACTCGCATACATATATTGTCACTTTCACATATTTATATACTTCACACTCATATGCATGTATGTCTCATCTATTTTCTTTTATCCATTACTTCCTCTTTAAGCAGGAAGTCACTCTCAAACCAGGAAATACATATGCAATACTTGCTCAGCTCATACAGTTATGCTATTCAAAGTCATCCTGTTTTCTTTTCAAGTACAGTTTTAAGTTTTCTCATTTTAATTTTTAATTTTAACATTTCATTTTGTAACCTACTTGTTCTACAGATCTGTGTACAAGTGTTATGATACTGATTTTGATAGTGTTCACAGGGCCCAACGCTAAGTTAATTCTCTAATTGCCCAGTGGTTCAAAATTTTTACTTGCCCTGGCAAAATTTTTCACTGGCCTTGCCACAATCAATCTTTTGTGATGACGCTGCGGTGGGCTGAATGTCCGGCCAGTGACAGATCCGTCAACTGTCCCGAGATTCTCACACTGGCGAGCCCTGGTTGATACCGTTTCTTACAGATAATATCATGATGATCACTACTTGTGTGACCGAATGTGGTACCCTGTCATGAATAACCTGCCCGCGCTGTTTATTGGCTGTTTACTGTCAGTCAAGTGTTGACAGATATTGCTACCAAAAATAAACAAAACAATCTAAAAATAAATGAACCGAAATAAGTCCAAATCTCGAGCTTTGGAAATAATATAAAGATATCGCTGACCTCAACCTGAAACCTCACACTTTATTGACTTCCTAAGTTGTCAAGAAGGGTATAACTGCAGCCCGGAGATCTCCAAATGGGGGCGGGAACTCCAAAACGGGGTGGGAGCTCCAAAATAGGGCGTGGCTTCCTCCCATTGACAGACAGGCACATGACACGCATGCGCAATTTTTTCCCCCAATCCACTTCAGTGCAAACTCCGCCCCACAGCTGATTCTAAAGATTTTATTGGTTGTGTCAATTAAAGTGTTGATTTCCTACACTATGCTACAAAAAATGCTAACCCCTAAACCTACCCCACACCTGACCCTAACCTTAACCAGTGAAATTGACTGCATGGCGGGATTGGCGCTGAATAGCGTGGTAAAGAAAGTTGCAATTCAGGAGATAAACAGTTAATAAGATTATGCGATATGAGATAATTTCGTAACTCCCCAACTGGACCTCACCGGACAATGGCACCCTTTTATTTACACCCAGTGTCACTACCCCCTCCTACCCTGCGAATTTCAAGCCCCGGGAGGCCCCTGTTGCTTAGAACAAAGTGATAGTGTAAAATTTTTCCCCTGCGCTGGGACGGCTCGCGAGAGAGCTCGTGGGTTATTCTCCTTTATATCATTAAGCAGAGGTTCAAACTCCAGTCCGAACACCACTGGCCACGAGCTTTGGGCTCTGCTCTCTCAGAGAATATTTACTTATATAGCATATTTAATTTTAGATGAACTAGAAACAATGTTTAATTTATAAAGTTTTATTTTGAAATGTAAGTCAATAACAATTGGCTGGAGCCAGAGCCAATGGTGAAATTCTTTGCACGAGGAGACCCCACCCCATTTTGGAGGTTCTGTCCACTTCTGGAGTTCACGCCCCATTTTGGAGATCTCCGGTCTGCAGTTATATCTACTTGAAATTGTCACATAAGTTGAAAAAACAAATCCATAGATGCTTATAATAAATGTATCTGGCAACACGGCGGAGGCTGCGCCCGCGCCCTAAATTACAACTTGCTCAAGGGACGAGGCCAAATATGTAAACTTTTCAAGATTATAATAGTTTTTTAAAACCCAAATAGCTTGCTGAAATACTTCTGCGGCCGCCTCATCTACCTCAGCCATGCTGATCAGGACCTGTCTTGAACGTAACACTGATCGCGCCTAACCTGCCTTCCGTTTCCATCATTCACCTTTTCATTATACTCTCTCACACATACATACATTCTTCTCTTACATACACACATACATGCATTTTCTTCTTATATACCTTTATTATTTATAATATTAAATGTATCATTTGAATACATTTGCATAAGAGCAAAATGTATATATGTGTGCATAAACTCATATGAATATAAGAGGAAAATGTATGTATGTGAAAGGAGAATGTAAGTGTGTGAGAGTGCCAGAATGAATTATGGCTTGTACGGCCCTTCATACAAACGCTTTCATCATGCATTTTTCAAGAACTCAAATCCATTCGAAGCCATTTGAGACTCATGTTTAAAACTGACGCTGCAAATGTGCATATATGATTACAGATATCCAGCATAATCCACTTATATGAGGGGCTTGTCTGGGTAATATAAGAGCCCAATTAGATTCACACAGCCCCGTTAGGATGTATGAGAGTACAAGATTAATCAAGTGGACACCTGGTTGGATTAAAGCCTGAAGCACATGGAGAGGCTAATTATCGCAACTGCCCATCCGCTCAGCAGCCAAACTTAGCATGGATGTCATGGAATGAATGTTTTATGAGAGTTCTCACCATCTTGTCTAGGTCTCGCTGAAGGCTGGACTTCTCCATGTGGATTTTCTCATAGGCCTGAATGACATCTTCAAGCTGCTCCTCTCGCTCTTTGCTCTTCTGAAGCTGGAGAACACAAACACTCCTATCAATGCAAGGACTTTCCTTTGGCTTAACTGCTTTTATACACACCTAATGATATTTAAAATCTTTCATTCTCACAGACATTTTTTGCATTTTTACATTTTACATTACTGTGTATAAGAACTTGAATTACAAGGACAGTTGGGATGTTCTTGGGCTGTATAATGACAAGCTGTTGTAACATTTGGTATAAGGTGGGTGTACTATAAAAATTAAAAACATTCTCATTTTGTCAGTTATTTCTTCTCACATTTCTTTTTACTGGCTTGTTGATTACCGTTATGGATTTTATATTTTCCTAGTAGGCCGATAACAATATCAGCTCTGCTGACAGCTGTCTAGTTCTATACACATGACCTAAATCTTATTCCTTTATTAACTTTTTTCACCACATGAAACTCACGAAAATATTCTGTTGAGATATAGTACCAAATCGAGAGGTTTGCGGAGCCTTTAAAAAATAATTAAATAATAACAGGACTCAACTAAGGAAATTTTTTTTTTCCCTTAGTCACCCAGTAGTTCTGAGTGATCCATTTTTATGTGTGAATGGAAAAATAACATGAGAAAAATAAAGGAATAAGAAATTAATTTAAAATTCTTTTTTAATAAAATGTTATAAATGTTTTTCTTTATAGACAGAAAATTTGCAACAAGCTGAAACTGATATAGCTACAATGAATTTGTATTAACATTAATTTACAGTAAATTAATATTAACATAAATATTTTTTAAATGCTAAGTTTTCTTTACAATAATCTTTGATTCAAAATATAAAAAAAACAACAGAAAACGTGTTACAATCTGAAAACTATATAGCTATAATCTTAATCGATTAATTCATTAACATATTTTTGCTGAGAAACAGTGGTATATGATTACTGATGTTTGTACTGAAGTTTGAATTGTTTGTAGTTTATCAGATTCATACGTATGCTTAATTTTTGCAATTTCTACAAAACCTCAGATAACTAAGCTGGTTACAAATCAGCAACAAAAAACCAAACATTTATGTTTACAAGGCAAGAAAATGGATGGTACAAGATCAACAAAATGTAATAGTTAAGTGGCAAAAGGGCAAGTGACCATTCTGTCAACTGGTCATGTTGCTTACAAGTTTCACTCTTTGACAAATTGCTTGTCGCTGGAAACCAGTAGGACATGGTGTGAGAGAGAATAAAAACATTTATAGACACAAAAGGTGTTCTGCCCAATATATAAAAAAATAATAATAAAAAAGTGAAACAAATGCACGTGTTGTTGCCTGCACTTTCATTTTAATACAGACACACATAAGCATCTACTTCAATTATCATATAATGCACCTCTCTGCAGTGATCCTTTGGCTTCACAGATAATAGTAGCTTGTTTTCAGAAAAAATAACAGAACAGGGTATTTACTTTCAATTGTGCTGCATTAGATTTCAGTGATAGCTCATGAATGCAAAGCTCTGGGTGCTGGAAAAAAAGTGTGAAAAGAATGAAACACAAGACACAAATCAAGAAGGAAGGCCACAGTTAAACGAGGAGGATGGGGAACAATACGGAACATACACACAAAGTACCAAACGTCAGCAAAAGCGAGGGAGGTGTGGGAGAGAGAGAAGAACAGATGACAAAGAGAAACCTGGCTCTTCAAAGGAGGGAAGGCTGCTGGGTGGCTATGGAAACACATAACAATCATCATTAATTAATGAGATGCTTCGCCAGGCAATAAGCCGAGAGATGCAGAGAGAGAGAGAGAGTATGATCTTTCCATTTACACTTCACATCACAGCCAGTCGGGAGAGACAATTTAGAGCGGGCTTCAGGCACACAAAAATGAATGCTTTGTGGTCTAGATTTTGTAAGGCCTTTTGTCATGAATGACTGCCCATCTGAAGTTGTCCTTCGTTTCCCTACTAATCGTATTACCGCTCTAATCTTTCCATTTTGTGACGTGTAATCCAGATTTGCAACACAATATAGCCAAGCCATAATATAACAAGCGGTTGTTTGAAATTAGCAGAACATCAGATGAAATACAGTCCAGAAAGGGTTGGGTGTGTGTATTTAGGTGTGTTTGTGTATATGTGTGTCCTCTCACCTCGAGGGTCAGCATGTTGACTCTCTGTTGCAGACTGCCATTCTCTGACTGGAGCAGCACTGTGTCTTTGGGCTCAAAGGAGCAGTAGGAGTTTCTGTCATCTCCAAACTCGCTTATCATGGGAAACTGCACACACATACATGAAAAAGTGACACAGTGGTCAACACAAACACAAATAGAATCATAATGGGTATAATAAACATTGCGCCATTTTTGGTGTAAAAAACATCATATTAACTGACATCCAGCAATCTGGATTAACAGGGCTGTCTGCACTGGTTTAATGCTGCACTGTGAGTATTTAGATTAAGTCATTGTCATTGTTTTCAGCACAAATATGCAAATGAGGTCTACAGATTGCACATTATTCACCAAATTCAGCACAATTTAAGTTGTACAGAAAGCAGTTGGTAAACAATTCTAATACAGATGTTTGTGAAAAACCACTCCAGGGACCCTCTCAGATGCCCAAGGAAACTTTCCATATAAAGATTGTACTGCTTGTCTTTATTATATAAAATATAAATCTTTTACACACCCAATTTGTGGCAAAATTTTAATCAAATTAAACAATTGATTATATGTAAAACTACACATGTGATATACATAATTATGTGTCTCTGTCCCCTACTGTACGTTGGAAAAACAAAACGTGCATTGCGCACCAGAATTATAGAACATATGAGTGCCATTAGGAGACAAGATTACACTTCTCCAGTTTTTCGCCATTTTGAGTCCGCTAAGGATTCTCTTTCGGATTTCAAGTTCCTGGGCATTGAGAGGGTTCTGCCACATAGGAGAGGGGGTAACCATGACAAAAAAACTATTACAAAGAGAGGCTTTTTGGATTTTTGAGCTGAAATCGTTAACCCCTACTGGATTGAATGAAGAGATGGACTTTTTTAATAGTTTTTTGTAATATTTTTTTTTGTAATCACCTATTGATCGAGCTCAGCTGGTAACAATTTGTAATTGTGTTTAAAGTAGAGTGGTGTTGCTGTTTGTTCCATGAGCACTGAAGAAAGCATGAGCTGAAACATCTGCTCTTTGGTCTGTTTTTAAGACACTTTGCACTTTTTAGCAGTTTTTTCACTCTGTAGATGTTAAATTAAAGTAATTTTTGTGATAGACCCTTGCCTTGGTCTAACTGAATGTCTTTCAGTGTGCGGACATTTTTGATTGATAACATTTTCTTGATTTACGCACCTGAGAATGGACTGGTTATCTTTTTGGAGCGCATACAATATCTTTTTTGATGCATGAAAGATCTCTAGCAATTCTGCTCTGGAAAAAATGCTGTCAGATTTCCTTTTTCACTTAGAAATTGCTATTAAATTTCACAAAGAATTACAAAGAAACAGCAAGTAACACATTCAATTAAACACGAAATTCTGAAGTAAACAACTGAAACAGTATTTTCCTGTAAATGTTCTGGAATAATATTTGTTTTATTCACAACTTTGAAAAAGAATGTTTTTACAGTGTAAAAGAATCATGAAAAGCTTTATAATTATATAAAAGTACTGTATATACTTGGTTGTATATATAAGCATATAAGTATATACATATAAGTATATAATGGCTGCTGTAAATTCAGATTTTAAAAGTTATTTTAAATTATAATAAAATCATAATATCACTGTTTTTACTGTATTTTTGGTGAAATGCAGCTTTGATGAGCATAAGAGACATCTCAAAAGCATCAAAAACCTTACTAATCCTAAACTTGTGAACGATATGGCAACAGCGAAAGAAAAAAATGCTCATGAAACAGGTTTTTGCCCTTGGATGACCTCCAGATGGGATAAAGTTAGTCTGCAATATATGATTAACCATTGCAAAACATCTATAAAACCAGTATTAGTTATGTTTTAAGGTAATTGCCAGAATATATATAGAATATATATAAATGCAAGTTGGTGACAAAGCAATTTGAGGGGTTTATTATCAAACAGTCCTTTCCATTTAGAGAGGTCTGCTCTTGCATGCTACAAGTTCAGCTCCTACATCATCTTCTACCTCACTGCTGGCATCAGTAGATGCTGTGTGCTTTGATGTGGAGGATCTCATATATTTTTACTCCTACGAGCCTAAAGAGCTGTGTGCATTAGTTCCCCACGTTTAGCCCTTTCCTAGGCAGTGAGCCACACGGAACGCAGAACCCTGGAGGCGCTCTCTCTCGCCTTCTGCAAAAACAGCTGTTCTTCAGAGGCTAGCCGTCGTTGGTGCGTATACATGCATATATTTGGGCAGGGCCAAACCAAAAAGCTTTAAAGATATCCAATCTGGAGCATCTTCTACCTGCAGCTCCCCTGAGGCCTGGCAGCTGCCCAGCCTACCTAGTTGTACCCAAAGATCACATCAAATGAACCAGCAGTTTTGTACGTTTATTTGCATAGTGCTTTTCACAATACGGTAAAAAGCAGCTTTACAGAAATGCTTGTTTGAATGTTATAATTAGGAAGTATTTTGTTGTCAGCCATAGATGAGTGTGTTAAAGTAATATCCATATGTTAGTAATATACAGTTACGTGGTTGATAAAAAGCATGCATTCTGTAAAGCAGACACAATGAACATGTTAGATAGCGATTACAGCTTGTGCTCATAATGATTCCAATATAAGGTTAATATTTGACAGTTTTGTATATCAATCCAATATTCATTTTAAGATTTGTTAAAGATGACATTTAACAGTGCTATTACATATTAACTTTAATTGAGCATTAGATGATGGCTAACAATCTAAATATATAAAAGAAGAAATGAGAATGAATAATAACATGTCCAACATCAGCCTATATTAATAAATGCAAATATATGTAATATTGGCAGATAATTGACATGATCCTAAAATATTATGCATATAGTGTTTTCCTGCTCAGTCATTGCTGTCACTTCTGAGTGCTGATCATCATTTTAGAGAAAAGCTTTCTGCCCAATTTAAATGAAAATCTCATGTGAATGATATTCAGTTACATTTTTAAAGATTAATAGAGATGTGATCTACCTTCCTATCAACCGAGTGATCTAAACAGCATCAGGAGCATATTGTATTGTGTGTATAAGTGGCTTTGTCTGTTTTCATTTGAGAGCCTGACATGATAATTACAGAGAGCCTGCATACTTGTTTATGTACAGCTCGGCTCACGTGTCAGCTGGGCTATAAATAAAGCTGTTTCATACATGAAGCAGGCAGACACAGTTATTAATCAACTCAATGTTACACGCTTAAACAAACTCTGACAACAGTATATATATCAGCACTCATAGGTCACAATTTTTCACAAGGAAACTGCAAAGAAACTCCATAACAGTTAAATAAAAAATTTGGCTTTTACCAGAATCAGTGGCGTAACTGGCTGGGAAGATATTCATATTTTTGAAATAAGTCTCCTATGCTCACCAAGGATACATTTATTAGATCAAAACACAGTAAAAACAGTGATATTGTGAAATATTATTACCAATTTAAGAAGTTTTCTATTTTAATATATAATAAAATGTAATTTATTTCTGTGACAAAGCTGAATTTTCAGCAGTTATTGCTCCAGTTTTCAGTGTCACATGTTTCTTGAACACTAAATCAGCATGTTACAATAATTTCTGAAGGACCATTTCAAACTTTAGAACGGTAATCTATGTACATGAAAATATAACTTTCTATCTACAGATTCATGTCCTGTTTGAATCTCTCACTTTCTCCTGAGAGAGTAGTGTGCCACATATTAAAGAAACGTAGTTTGCCTAACTCTTTCTGATCAATTGAACTAAGGTTGCTCGACACAGGAAGTAGTTAGTTTAATTATTATGCTCTTTCTCAGTGCAATTCTCAGCTGTGTGCCAGATACCCATATTATTTCTCACTGTGTGTGTCCACTCTGCTCTACTCTAATTAAATGCCCTATATAGTATGCCTGTGACCATGTCACTGTCTCTGCATTAATGTGAGATGAGGCAGCGAGGAGCAGGAGAAAGGGTTTGGGGCTAACAAGGATAACCCCATTTTTAACTGGATAATTATGCCATACATACGACATTAGCTAAAAAAAAAAAATCCTACACTGTTATAATAAAAACTACAGGTTAATTTGATAGGCCACGGCTTTTGAAAATGAATCATTTTGATATTTTGATGAGCTTAATTATGTTTAACAGACTATTTTATCTACAAGTCTACAAGACCACACTGGAAATCTGCAGTGTTTTTCATTTAAACCTGGAAATAAGCTGGCAGTTTTAAACAAGGAAGTTACATAATAGTAATTTAAGATTCTGCACTATTTCTAGGTCACTAATCAAAAGTTATTTGTGCTTCCACTGAAGCACAAGATACTTTTTGGATCATTGTCAAATAAAGCTGGATAACATGATCATCAGGCTTAACACAAACTTGTGCAGTTCATGCAGATCAAGTGCTGTTGTCATATAAAATAACTGCGGATGAATTGTACAGCATTTTCACAAATAGTTTTTAAGTGGACTCCACTGTATAATTTAGATTGTATAGGTTTTAGAATAAATGGCCTCCATATGATAAATACATAATGTATGACAGAAAGTCGCTACAGAGGAGACAATGCAGAACAGTAACTTCAGACATTTTTAGTGTTTTAATCATTAAACGTATAAAGATATATTGTACAGTATAAAGGGCATATAAAGCTATATTGTACAGTAGTGGACATACAACTCCACTACAAAACCAAGTATGCTGTAAAAACTGAATATTTTAAAGTTGTTGCATTATTGGAGTATTGGAATACTGTTTCAATCTTTCTCTTAAAAAAAAAACATTAATTAAATGTGCTACTTGTCATTTCTTTTTATTATTTTTTGAAATTTGCAGCAATTTCTGAGTGAAAAAGTCAATTCTACACCATATACTGATCAGCCTGCATTGTTACACCACTGACCAACGTCTAAGGTGACCTCCACTGATATCTGTTACAGTATCTGAGACTAAAGGATCTTAAGGGCGTTTTGTACCTTTATCTCATAAATCTTGAGTTTTCTTTTGATGTCTGCATTTTCTCGCTCAAGGCCGGCCAGTCGAGTCTTAATGTCCTGGTAGGCGCTGATGAGGGCAAAATGGGAGGCAGAGTACATGTCTTCTGACAAGGGAGAATTCGACCAGCCCACCCCACAGCCATCTTCTTTCAGACCCTCATTACCCCCCAGCAAGCCCAACTGGCCCCCGAAGAGAGACTCCATGACTCCTGATCCTCAACCTGTGAGATGCGAGAGAAAAAGAGAAAGATTGTTCATGTGAATCAAACATGTGAGCTAAACAACCTTGGGACATGCACTCTTTCATCTTGAACATCATTTTTTACTTCTTCTATGGTTTTGTTGCCATGCACAAGCTCCACTTCACCGCACTCAGGATAATTATTTCCTTTTGCGACTGCGCTTCTTCTCATTAGCATTGACATCCACACCATTGTCATGTACAAACCACCAAACCGCACCAAACAAAACCAAAGGCCAGTGAGGTGAAACTTTCTCAATCATGTGTCCTTTATCTTCTCTGGACATTTTTGATCTTTTTGGTTACAATGTGCACAGACCACAGTCAATGAAACATCATTAATTATTCAGGAAGACAAAGGCTAGAGATACTTGAAAGAGTGGAGCTCATTGACCTGATTCAAGTACACGCTGTGCTGCTAAGAGAAAGACATCACCGCCTAGCAACAGTCCCTGAGATCACCTGTATAGCTGCCATTTCTTATAAGCTCTTACAGGGTCAGCAAATTTTGTGAATTCAGCGTCATTATGACATAAAATTTGCTGGAGAAAAAAATATGCACATCAAAATAATGCTATCACTTAAATTTTTTATTGATAGGGTACATATAAACTGTTCCGAAATCTAATGAGCTGCCTAGCTGTCCTCTTCTAAGGCAGCATCCTAACTGAAATAAAGTGACAGATTTGGAGCACTCTATATAGGCAGTAACTCTGTGCGTCATATAAATAGTGCTCCTCACACAAACCACACAGGAGACATGACTCACAATTGATAGCAATAGTTGGTTGGTAGCATGTTGCTAAGCTAAAAATGCAAAATATAGCATATACAAATACTGTATTTGTTATTAGACAGACATTGTATATATATATATATA
>NW_015557126.1:125822-127368 GCF_001515605.1 Sinocyclocheilus anshuiensis | reverse complement strand
AGTGTATATATATATATATATATATATATATATATATATATATATATATCTGTCCATTTGTTATTAGACTGATATTTATATATAAATATTTATATATATATATTATATATTTTTAATGAACTTTAAGTGAGTGTTAGAAGATGGCAAAGATAATGTAAATGTTAAAACAGGTGAAATGAGAATGTACAATTAAATATACAATATCTGATAAAAAGAAAAAATATCTATATACAGTATTGGACAATAATCAGTATGGTACCAATATATTGTGCATCCCAAAATTTTAGAACAGCTTTTGCATCGCAAGCTTACAAAGACTCGGATAGGAAGTTCTCTTGAGTTTGAAACCAAGCTATTGTGTCAAAATAAAACAAATCAACTGTACAAACCGCTCCAAGACATGTGCTTGTTGTGAGATTTCAGATAGAAATGTTTGCAGAGGTACAGCTCTATTAGTCCCCTGTGTGTTGCTTTCATGCCATTCAGTCCCCAGAGCCCACAGTCCACACCATGATGAATCGCGCCAGTGCTATGACCAACACTCACTCACACCATACAGCACTGCCTCAACAACAAGGCAGGATGCAAACATGGGTAGATAACATAGAGTAAGCAGAAAAAAGTAACATCTTCACTGTAAACTGTGTTTCGTAAGATGATATGGATATGCGTGCAGCATCAGGTTGGCCATCTGATACAGCATGGAGGTGTGAAGAGATTTTACTGCACACAAAATGAGTCAGATGCTCCTTACATAGTGAGCTATTTTTGATCACTTGCGTACCAATGTTCAAAAACGTACAAAGAAGTCTTGGACCTTTTCCTGGGTGTTCTCTCGATTCTACTCTCTCTCTCTTTCTCTTCATCAATCAGGGTAATCCAGAAAAACACCCACTCACACCAATAAATTTGCTCAGGCATGGCTAAGCAACATGGCCATGGGGGGAGAGATTGCTGTTCTGAAGAAGGTGTGAATGTGTGTAGGTGGAAAAACATCACTTTAGAGACATTCCGACCCACTACATTAATACAAGTGTGTTCTCACCCAGGGTTCTCTCTATGCTGATAAGGAGCTGCAGCACAATGTACTTATCTCATGTGACATCTGTGTTATTGCAAACATCTTGAATGGTCATGCACATATATTTATTTCTCTGATAATGAAGTTGAATGAATATCGTAGTTAAAAAATGTTTGGCTAAAGCTCAGCGGCCAGAAATCACCTATTTATATGCATAAATTTGGTAATTCCTGGTGAAACTGAAAAACACAAATTGTTATGAAAATGTCAATTTGGCTCTTTTTTATACAAATAAAAATAGCATGACATACACTACATACATATTTCTTTATGAAAATGATTAAAATGTATTAAAAATAAATATCTTTAATATTATTAAGAAATATACATTTCTTTATTCTTATTCTTGTAATATAATATATGTGTGTGTACTGTGTATATTTATATACAAATACACACACATGCATGTATATATTTCAGAAAAATATGTTACGTTTATATATTAAATATATTTATTTATAATAT
>NW_015557126.1:118877-125803 GCF_001515605.1 Sinocyclocheilus anshuiensis | reverse complement strand
TATAATATAATATAATATAATATAATATAATATAATATAATATAATATAATATAATATAATATAATATAATATATTTTCTCAACCAGGATTTCAATCTGGGTCTCTTTGTTTGCTAAAACTATTACTGGACTAACATGTCTTACACATATAAAATAAACTACTACGTTGTTAAAATGATTTTATTCCTGTCACTGGTGCCCTCTACAATAAACAGGTGCATGATGCGCCTGCATCCTATTGAGAAGCGTGCTGCTCTGACACAAACATACAGCCATACCAGTCTCAGTGAAAACAAGAATTTAAGCACAGGGATTATAACATGGCTCTGACAATTTGTTAGGGCTCAAAACCCTGGCAAGAAGCAAGAGAAAACAGACAAACATGACACTCTTTCCATGGCTAGCTCACCAGACATCTATCTTCCCATCTTACTCCCATCTCACTTCCCATCTCACCTATTGTCTTGCTCTTCTCTTTACCTATTTTGTGAACACTTACACTCTGCGCACACCTATTAAGAATTCCACTGCTCTCCTCCCTGCTTCATTACAGCAATTACCACAGGAAGTCATTTGTTACCTGGGGCCTAGATGGCACTGGCACATACACGCTCTCTCTCACACACACATATTTCTACAGAGATATTTTCAGCACCTCATTCGCAGCTCATCATTATTAAATGACAAAAAATATTTCTTTAAAGCTCTGTTCTGAATTGTCACACCACTGCAATCTGAGACGTAATGCCAATTAATTAATACCTGAATTTATATGTAAATACACAATCTTTTGGGTAAGATGTGTACATTTCTTCTTCATTGTGCCTTGTTTGCAAAAACAACCCTTTAGACTTCAAATATTCTCATTGTAAGGTCACTCAAATCATTATGAGATTGAAATGAACATAATTTGCCTTAACGATGTGGTGGGCATCACATTTTGTTGAAATTATGCTAATGTTCAAATCGGTCCAAGAGAGAACGGCACATACAACTTCTGAATTATTTAATAATCTGTCAAACCATCCAAAATTTAGGAACGCCAGGATCCAACTCTCTTCTGCAGACATTGCTATTGCATAATTTCCTTCAGTCACACTTGCTAATGAAATTGGCTGGCATCCTAAACATTTACCACAAGCAGCATGCAATTACAGACAGCAGGACACATTTGTATCGGACTCAAGCCCATTTTGTTTCAGGGAATCTGGCTGCTATAATGCAGATATTATGGCGCACACACACAAACAGACACACACACACCTGTTATTTCAGTGGGGTGTGTATGTGTGTTTCTGGCATGGTTTGTGGCCCCTCACTTGGTGGACGATTAGCAGGGCCGCAAGAGAAGTGTGACTGCCTGTGATAAAAAAAATGACCACTCTGGTTCTACAGGTGTGTCTTCACACACATACACACACAAGCAAGAATACATATGCCTACACACATATCTATGCCTCCCACACTTTATTGAGAGAAACAGCCATAACACAAGCATGACAAATGTAATAGGATATAAGAGATGGGATGACAATAAAAGAGCAAGATCACATATTTTAAAAGCAAAAACACAATATACAGTGGGTACGGAAAGTATTCAGACCCCCTTCAATAAAAAAAATTAACTTAAATGATTTTAGCAAATGGCTGCAATATAACAAAGAGTGAAAAATTGAAGGGGGTCTGAATACTTTCCGTACCCACTGTATGTGCCAAACCAAACATCCTTCATTGTTTGGTGCGCATTTAAAAAATAAAACGTCCTGGGACAATGAAACACAGATATTAATACTGGCTTTAATATCACCACAAAAACTGTGTGGCGGGAGCTTCATGGAATGGGTTTCCATGGCCGAGCAGCTGCATGCAAGCCTCACATCACCAAGTACAATGCCACTCGTCAGATGGAGTGGTGTAAAGCAGGCCTCCACTGGACTCTGGAGCAGTGAAAACGTGTTCTGTGGAGTGATGAATCACACCTCTTTGTTTGGCTGTCTGATGATACATCAAAGTAAACCAAATGTTTATGCTTGCAAGGCATGCAAATACAAATGATGTATATGCATGCAAATGATGGGTTTCCATCAAAGCATTTTAATGCAATTTTCAAATTTCTTTTGAAGAAACCTGAATGTGAATACTTGATAAAGTCTTTCTGAATTTTTGCATAAGTAAAAATGTTCATCAAAGCAATAGAAACAGTGTTTTTGGGGCCATCTTTATTGTTGAGCCCTGATTAGTTACATTTGTAATGTTAAGACACTCTATCTCAGAAAATACCTAGTCATATTTTTGGTTTTCCTCACAGGTTTTAGTAGTTTAGTGGCTTTAGAAAGGCTAATCTGAAAGCAAAACTTTTTTTACAGTCAGAAATTTAACTGTAATGTCATTTTTGCTGCATCTAAGTTAGAAACAGGCTCCCTGCGAGTAACTCACTATGCATTGGGCTACTGTATTGACCGTGTTGATAGCAAAACGCCTCCGTTTGGAGTGAAGATTGGGCTGGCACAAGTTGGCACAAGCAGCAACACAACTGAGTGGGTGTTGCAGAGGGACTGTGGTTGAGCCTCATGGGCAAATCAGAGCATGCACACGTGTATTTTTACCATGCAGTGGGAGTAAGGGAGGTATCGATTCTACAACAGTCACAACTGCAAACGACACACTTTTTGGTGTTCATGCTAGTATATGGTGTTCTCATGACGTGAGAACATATGGCGCGTAAAAGAGGTTTGTGGAAGTCAATGTTATACAGTATGTGTGTCTCACATTGAAAGATAATGTTATGTAGCGTGTATGTAAACAATGTAAACCACTGAAGCCCTTAGACTGGGTTTTTAAGCAGACAAACAGATGCATGTGTGATGCATTCAGGGCAGATAAATGAATAAAGAAGGTGAGCGAGGCACAGCAGGTGTGGGTGCTGCATCTGTAGGTGGAACTGAAGATGGATGGAGGAGAAGAAAGGAAAAAAAGGTTAAGCTAAATTTTACAGCTCACTATATAACTTCCCTTTTTCTCTTCTATCCTGCTTTTCGTCATCCTATTCCCAGGTTTAGCTTTAACTCACACTCTTCTTCTTCTTGAGCTTATTTCCGCTTTAACTGTTAGCCTCTATCTTCCTTCCATCTTTGGTATGTAACTACAAACCAAATTCCCTGGTATTAAAAGTTCAGCAATACCTTGAAAATAGAAAAGTTTACATAAGCTACTAATGATGCACTCAGTAATTTGTTCCTCATTAAAAAGTTTTACCCCTAAAGACAAAAATAGTGCTTTTGAAAAAGCATATACACTCACAAGATGAATGAGTCTATAGGAAAATAACTGAAATACTAACTTTGTGATCAGAATTTATTCCTGCACAAAAGTTGTAAGTACAGGCTATTTGTCTGTCTGTCTGTCTGTCTGTCTGTCTGTGTGTGTGTCTATTTACAGAATTAAATGAACTAAAATGCAAATGTTTAACTACACTCTAAAAAAAATCTGTAAATATAGGGCACAATGTACCGTATTTCCGTATTGATTTTTTGTAGGTGTTTTACCTGTATTCAGAATTACGGAAATTTCCGTAAAATGAATGGATAATATTCCTGGCAGAAAATAACCAGTTCAGTTTCTGTGTGTGTGTGTGTGTGTGTTTCTAAACTGTGTAAAGAAAAGACAAACTTTGAATGTTAGCTTGAAAAACCTTGTTTGAAAGTTTTGAAAAAAGTACAAATACTATTACAAGTACAGACTATTTTGCAATAAATAACAATAAATCTAACTACATCTTGATTGATAAATCTGACCCTGGACCACAAAACCAGTCTTAAGTTGCTAGGGTATATTTTTAGCAATAGCCAAAAAAACATTGTATGGGTCAAAATTATCGATTTTTCTTTTATGGCAAAAATCATTAGGATATTAAGTAAAAATCATGTTACATGAAGATATTTTGTAAATTTCCTACCGTAAATATATCAAAACCTAATTTTTGATTAGTAATATGCATTGCTAAGAACTTCATTTGGACAACTTTAAAGGCAATTTTCTCAGTAGTTTGATTTGTTTGCACCCTCAAATTCCAGATATTCAAATAGTTGTATCTCAGCCAAATATTGTCCTATCCTAACTGTCAGACTCTGGGCCAGGTTTTGTGTGTGTCTTTGCTCCCTATGTGCTCCGTCTTCCAGTTTCTCTGTCTCGTGTTTTGAATTCTTTGTTCCCAGGTGTTTCCTATGTTGATTGTCTTATTAGTTCCAGGTGTCCCTTGTCTTCCCCTCATCAGTTCCTGTGTATTTAAAGTGTGTTCTAGTTCTTGTCCTTTGTCAGTCGTTGAACGTCATCCTGATGTGTCGAGTCGTCAGCACCCTGAGCGCTGTTGACTAGGTGTTCTAGTTCATTGTTCCGTCACATAGCAACTTCAGCAAAGAGGAGGGGCGGAGGAATGAATTATCAGAAAACATTGGCTTGCTCTTGCAGAATGCACTCACTTCATATATGTGTGTCAGCTTTTCCACTCTGTGTTGATGAATTACTGTTACTGCATTACCAAAATGAAAGCTCTGAAGTGTCCTTGGCAAGGGCATTTAACACATTCAGTGAATGTCTCCAAAACAATCACACTAGAAATCAGGTTTCTGAGAGTATAGAGACAGAGAGAAAAGGAGGATGAAGTGGGGTAAGAAATAAACAATTGGCTTTGATTAAACAGCCATAAACTGGGTGTTACAAAAAGGATGTTGTAGTCTCACACCCACACCAGTGAACCCTGCGGAGATTTACACATCGCAATGAATGCCTCTGAGACAATCAGAGACAGGCAGGCAGGCTCTGACGTCACACGCACGCATGTGGAGAGAAGTGGTGATCGGCATCTGCTCTGTCGTTTTCACTTTTTTCTCTCAGAGAAAGGAGAAATGTGAAGGAGGGGGCCCAGTGATGGCTGGTCGTGCAACACTCCAAGAAACATGAAGATCAGAAGCAAGGAGTGGAGAAGATGAATCTCATGCAGTGATTGGAGAAGTGTGAGTGGCAGCATCATGATGGCTCTCTGATTCCCACGCACAGAAAACGCCATAAAAATAAGTGTGACAGCCGTTTCACAATACACGCACGTGTACATGCAAACAAACAAACACCCACATATACATAAATGCATATATAGATATATATAGCTTGCATATGCCAGACACTATTTTATCCGAAGAAAATGGCAAAATAACACTTTGGCGAATCAAGCTGTTGCATACTGAAATGTTTGTTGTTATGCAATTTTCATTAAATATGAACCAACTGAGACCCCACATATTCTTATAGAGCACAACACAAATAAACAAACAAAAATGCTGGCTGACATGTTAAGACACCAACCACAATTAATTTTTTTATGTGCCATTTAGGGGCAGATTTATCTGAAACATGTTGTAGGAGCCAAATGTAATTTTTAGCCACTAGATGGCAGTGTGGAGTGGGAGGAGTCGCTGTAGGTCATATGACATTTAAAGGAACACTCCAATATTTTTGAAAATAGGATCTTTTTCCAACTCCCCTAGAGTTAAACTGTTGAGTTTTACCGTTTGCGCGGTGTAAAATCATTGCGCCTGCAGTACCATGGTACTGCAGCAAAGTTCCTTGATTATTACGCCGGAATGAGAGTATAGTTCCTAGCCATATCGGCCTAGAAAATTGCAACTTTTCATTTTCCGTCGGTCTTAGTACACGATGTAACTACAGAAGAGTCAAGTTTTAAATAGGAGAAATATCGAAACTCTTTGGTCATTTTTGAGCGAGATGCTAACGGTCTAATCAGATTCAATGATCTATGCTAAGCTACAGCTAAAAGTGCTACGCCAGACCCGGAGATCGGCTGAATGGATTCGAAAACGGTAAAACTCAACTGTTTCACTCTTAGGGGAGTTGGAAAATGAGCCCATTTTCAAAAATAGTGGAGTGTTCCTTTAAGCCTCTCATGATTGTGTTTGATATGGGGTGAACTGTTGGCTGAAATACATGGTTCTTACTGTATCGAAGATTTATAGAGCTATGAATCCACATGTTTTTATTGTAAGCTGCATTTCTTTCATTAAATTAACAAAGCAAGAAGCGGATTTCTGCGTGGACAATTACTTTATTTCCAACTTATGAGTAAAGAACATCTTATCAGCTGTTCCTGGGCAAATAGAAAGCCACCACATGCCTACCTCCCTACTATGTAGTTGGCAAAAAAAGTCATAATATTCATAAAACAGTAGCCGAAATGTACCCAGATGATCTGCTACTTCCACTGAGATTGACATCTTTACTATCCCATGAGGCCATGGGAAAGGGGTTGTGATTGGCAGTGAAGCGATGCAACTGACAGCATAAGTCACACACATTCATACTGCATAGAACATACCTTTTTAACAATCGCAAAACTTGTTCCTTGTCAAATGTAGTACATATTCAGGCAGTATAAGATTTCGGACATACCTAAAGTCTTCAAAATTGCTTAAAAATTTCAGACGTGTGTTTAGTTAGTGTCAGGACGAGGGGTTAACAAGTATGAGCATATTATAATGCTAGCCTCAGAAAGAGGGCAAAAACATTAGCATAACTATAGCCTCAGGAAGTAAACAAAAGCAATCCTTCATTATTTCTATTTATTTCTTGCCTTAAAGTTGTCATGGCATGAAAATAGATCTTAATGTGAACAATTTTTCTATGTTTATTTCTTTTTCTTTTTGACCTTGTAATTTTCAATCAAAATGTCTGGATCTTCCTTTAATTAAACTGGATCTCCAATTATTTAGCATACCCCACCGTACTTTTTTTGGGTAATACAGGTGCATCTCAATAAATTAGAATGTCGTGGAAAAGTTGATTTATTTCAGTAATTCAACTCAAATTGTGAAACTCGTGTATTAAATAAATTCAATGCACACAGACTGAAGTAGTTT
>NW_015557126.1:96099-118798 GCF_001515605.1 Sinocyclocheilus anshuiensis | reverse complement strand
ATTAGCTGATTGGCATGTCACCATATTCTAATTTGTTGAGATAGTGAATTGGTGGGTTTTTGTTAAATGTGAGCCAAAGACTTAAACTACTTCAGTTTGTGTGCATTGAATCTATTTAATACATGAGTTTCACAATTTGAGTTGAATTACTGAAATAAATGAACTTTTCCATGACATTCTAATTTATTGAGATGCACCTGTATATTACACTTGGATATACATCAACATGTTTCATTGAACAGTTCACACAATCACACACACACAAAATAAATAAATAAAATAACACAAAATAACCTAAAATTTATAAAGTCTATCAGTCAGAATACAGCTTACCAATTGCTTCCCAATTTTGTGTGCAATATGCATCAGATCATGGGTTGAGGCTGAGACTACATTCAAACAATGTTGAAACAACTTACTCAAGCTCCAGTTCCAAAAAGACTTACGTGGCTGTGCTTTTTTGATCACTCCTTATGTAGTTTCCTAATATTCTCTCTGCCCTACACCATCAGAATGTTTTGAAATTATTGCTACACAGATAACTCGTATCTCATTTCTGCAAAAACTACACATACAACCCACTGCCATCACAAGTGGTGGATTATTGATTAATAAAGACCTCTTTTACTGCAGTTCCTCACACAATACTATGTTATGACCTCAATATGCTTTTACCATAGTGCATGACTTGAAAGTAATATATTTAGACATTTATATCACATAACCAGCTCCATATGTATGACTTTTCTGACGTGGTAAACTTGCTTGGTTGCTCACCTGGTACAGCATTGCACTTGCTATACAGAGCGTTTAGGTACGAGTCCTTTAAAACACTAGCCACAATAAAAGAGCTCAAAGACTAGTAGAAGTAAGCTAAAAATGGCATGGATCCTTCAGCAAATTTGTTTTTATCTCACGTTTGCTTTTGTTAACCTCGACAGATGCAGACAAACAGCAACAGACATATTCCTCAAGTTTTTTAGGCTTCTGTTGGCATTGGTTGCTGCTTGGTTTCGCTAACTGAACATGCTGAATCTGCGTTTGGAATATCTAAGAGGTGACATTCTGTATTCTGGTGATTGTCAGCGTTGGTCTGCTTCTGTCGGTGCAGTGTAAATTGGCCTCTGAACGCTACAAAGCATTAACCTTTTAGCGCCACTCACCAGGCATTTCATTTCCGAACTGTGATACATACAATAATCAACATAATAAAACATTGGCAGATCTGTTTTGGATGAAACTGCACACGCTTTTAGCGTCACTCAATGAACATTTCATTTTAAAAGTGTCATGAAACGTGCAAGAAGCAATGTAATATCATTTTGCTGAAATGTCACTGCGTGCACATATTTCCAATGAGCCTGGGTTTCTAATAACTCTGCTTAGATTATTTGTGACAATTCTGTGTGCTGGTGGTTGCAATTTCCTTCATTCTCCCGATAACATCTCTGTCAACAATGTGCACTACCAGAGGGGTAGTGAGAAAGGCAGAGGAAATGCAGTGGAAAAGTGTACTCTTATTTTTAGGGCTACCTGGGGGAATTATAGCAGTCCGGCAGCAAGAGCAATGCAAGTGGGTAACCTGGTTTTCTTTGAGAGCGAAACACGATGAGAATATTTCCAGAGCGATGTCTTGCAAACACGTGCTGTCACTGTCATCCTGCTTTTCTCTTCCTCGTTCTTTCACCTCATTCTGCTTCTGTTAATTTTCTCTCTCCTCTTATCTCGTTACTTCCTTCCTAGATTCATTTTTCACCCTAATGTGCGTCTCATAAACCTGCCCTCCCTCTTCTCCCCCACATGCTCTTCTCGCTCTTTCTCGTTTATAGATATGCAGATATATTATGTTACGCCTCCATAGTATGGCCTTTTTATGCTTTGTGTGGGCTACTGAAGCCATCACTTCACAGAGCAATATCACATTCACACAGGCAATGCCAGTCGTTCTTACTGATAATTGGAAAATCAGAAGCTTGGGTTTGCATGTACGACATCACAACCACAACATGGCATTATTGAGGGCAACAATGCTAAGCAACTCGGTAACACTTAGCAACTGCATCTAAAGAAAATTTTAAACCTTTAAAGCATTGGGTAGAAATGTGTCTGAATGCATTTTAAAGGTCATGCAGGCAACAACACAATCCATTCCCCCTGCAATGCAACACAAAAGCACACATAAAGGCCTGGGATGGGTCAAGATGGCCAGGTAGTCACAATTAATCCATTTTAAAACACAAACATTAACATTATTAAAGTTAAAACAAAGAATTGAAGTATTTAATAAGTAATATTAAATCTAATATCAACTCATTTTAAATATAATATTTAATAAAAACAATTTAGAGACATAACGTCATAGAGAGCACTTTAGCTGTGCTTTAGCATGCAGACAATTTGTTGGGCTGTTAACATGGTAAAACCTTTCTCAGAAGTTCTTTTTTTTGGATTTATAACTTTTAAAGCATCAAAACACGTTTTTGTGACAAACCAACATTTTGAAGTAGAGGGTGTATATTTCAAGATTGATATATATTGCCATTCAAAAGTTTGGGATCAGTACGTAACACTTCCCTGATAGCACACTTACATCACGGAGATATCTATTTGACGTCTGCTCAACTGCAATAGGTCTATAGGACGTTTCCTACCAGATGTCAAATAGACGTTTAGAAAATGTCTTTAAGATGTTTATGATTTAGAATGTATATAAAACTGACATCTTAGAGACGTCTATCAGATGTTTGTACACAGCAGATGCTTTCCAGATTAAGCGATCTTTAACAGACGTCTTGCAGACGTGCGTGTGCTATCTGGGTTAACACAGAAATTAATACTTTTAGTCAGCAATGATACACTGAATTGATCAAAAGTGATAGTAAAGATGTTTACATTGTTACAAAAATAATGTATTTCAAATAAATGCAGTTCTTTTGAAGTTTATCAAAGAATCCTAAAACATTTATCAAGTTTTCCACAAAACATTAAGCAGCAACTGTTTTAGGCATTGATAATAATATATATTGAACACCTAATCAGTATATTAGAATGATTTCTGGAGGATCATGTGACATTGAAGACTGGAACAATGGCTGCTGAAAATTTAGCTTTGCCATCACAGGAATCAGTTATATTTTACAGTTACATTTTAAATAGAAAACAGTTATTTTAAATTGTAATAATATTTCACAATATTACTGTTTTACCCCAAACTTCTCAGTTCAAAGTTATGCTCAGACAGTTTTGTTCCATTTTGTGAAGCTGTTTAAACCAGCCAGCCATTTGAATGTAAACCACCCTAATTATAAAGGGCTTAAGATTTAATAGTCTAGATAACCCTAATTATTATGAAAATATGTATTTTTTCCCTGCATATAAATATTTCGTTTTTATCTGTGATATGTCATTCATAACCATCCTAAGCCAGGTTCAGATAAGGAAGCAAACAGGAGACAGCAGTTCCTTTGGCTTGCTTATGGCCAGCAATTCCCAGAGATATAGAGGAGAATGAAGGTCATCACCTCTGATTCCAGTTATGTAAGATAAACAGAAATACACAGTGGGGATGTGGAGGGAAAATGACAGAGCACAACAAACAAGGACTATCAGAGAAAGACAAAGTGGGTAGGTAGATAACAAAACGAGGAGAATAAAATGGAAAGAGAGGAGTTCATATATCCGCAAGAACGTCAGAGTTTTGAAAGGGAGAATAAAAAAGGGCAGCTGTCTGTCCACCCAACCACATCCAGAGGTCATTCTAAAGTACTCTGAATATCCTTTGACTGGTCCTACGTGATAAATGACTACCTACAAGCAACAGCATGGTGGAGGAACATTTGGTCAGGCTTCAATCAGATGACTGTAACCTTGCTATTGACCTGCATTCAGAGTGTGTGGACACAGCATTATCGTGACACGGTAATGAATGCAAACTGCGGGAACGGCATAAGGATGGGGGCAGGACGGAGATGTCATCTTTGAAAAATCACTCCATGTGCTTGACTCTGATATGTTGAAGTACTCACAAATGAGAAAAAACTGCTTGCTGCCAAGCAGCCGGGCATTTGGCAATCCGGCAATCAATCAGTTTAGTCAAAAAGTCTTCAAACTGCAGAAAAAACAGCCTAATTCTTGACTAGAAGGCTTTTTCTGCAGGCCTGACTGGGCCAGTTCAGATTTTTACTTACCCTGCTAACATTTTCTCTGGCCTGGTCACAAATAAGTAGTAACATATCAGTGCCAGTAAAAAAAAATTAAAAAAAAAAGTTATATATGTATATATATATATATATATATATATATACTTTGAATTAAATCTCTTTGGATTTAAGACTTTAGTCTTTGCAACTGTACAGATCTTCTTTATGCACCAAGAGCTTGCAACACTCCCAAGAGAAAGGAAAAATTGAAATCGCATCATATGACCCCTTTAAGGATTTAGAAGTCCTCAGGAGGACTTATAAGCTGTTCTAAGTTTAGGAGCTGCTTCTTGCATTAAAATGTTTTGTAAAAATACACTTAGATGAAAAGGTTTTAAGAGTTGCTCTTAAATTTCTGCATTAGGAGCAACTTTTAGCCTTAAGATTTTGTGAATATGGTCCCAGATCATTAGATGCATTCAAGTAGTACAGTTTTGTTTTTTTTCTTTACTGCAGTACCTTTACAGACCACCAGGGGTCACAAGTCATTCTTGCCATTTAAAAAAAAATCTTTGTTTTAGTCAGATAGATAACGTTACCTTGGTGACATTTGTAAATAAGATTATTTTGACAACAATGTTCAATATGTCGCAATAGTTTAAAATTTTTAATTTCTAAGGCATAAAAAAAACGTATGTTCAACAACAATCTGATAAGGCACGTGACGGTTACATCAACTGGCTTGAAATACTTTCACATTTTGGTTGAGTTTGGCATTTCTTTTTAGTTTGTAACTTACAAACAGTTTATGAATCTGGCCCGGGTTAGAATTGCACAGTGCCAGACCATCATAGCCAAGATAGCAAGAGAAGCCCTGATAACTATAAAAAGCATCTGAATACTTATTGCCAATTAATGCTCTGCACTTATAAACAGACTGTGTCTTCAAACAACCAGAGCATGATTGTGATTCATGCAACAGCCAAAAAAACTCTTGAAACCTGAAAAGAAGATCAAAAGGAACATTTTACCATCTGTTCTGAACTGAGGTTCCTCAGGCTGTTTAAAATAATAGTAAAAAAAGAACATGAACAAAAAACTGGAAGAAGCTACTGAATTCTCTGACAGCTTTGTGAGATCTGTCAAAAGTCTGAAGGATGGAGAAAAAGCAACACCTCACCTTGGGCTCAACGACTCATTCTATTTCAGTTTTGATCTCGCCGTATCTCTCTGGCTCTCACATCGGACTGCATGACCTGCCTGGGCATTCATGAATATTCCGTCCTAATGGAGAGCTGCTTGTTGAGTTGCTATGGCCCACAAGCAAAAATTTGTCAGGCTGCAAGTACCTTACATAAACGTCTCCCTAAATTATGCACGGGAGTTATGAAAGAACTGGAGAAAGTAATGAAATCATACTAGTTTGGCCATGAATCATGATTATCTATCCACGGGGTGCTGAAGTACTTGGTAAGTGTGTTAAGTGTGCATGCCGAAGTGCTCAGCTCTGTATTGTTCATGGCTCAGTGAACTGAATACCGAAAGATCTTAAACAAGAAACGCTCCACTTTTAATGAAATCCCTTTTAATTTGGTACAACTCGAAATCACCTTTGGTTCAAAACAGGGGCGATTCTAGGATTTTCATTTTAGGGGGGCTCAGCCCTCGGTGAGGGTATAATAATAATAGCCTAATAATAAAAAAAAAATATATAAATGAATTAAAAAATGTTTGATTAATAGGGGTCGTATAATAAACTTATTGCAGTATTCCACTGTATTGCATAGATAGGAATAACACTTGAGTACTGCAATAAGCCAAATTCAAGTCTTCATGATCTCACACACACACACAACCTGTTTACTGCACAAACACAAAATTTGACTGTTTGCATTTCTAGTACATCCCTCTTTCCTTAGCTCAAGTATGCAAACCTCTTTGCCACATGCACTGGAATGTGTATTATATTGAAAGTTACATTTTCAAATGAAAATAGCAACATGATCGTTTTATAAAGTATGCGTTCATATGTGCTTCATTTTCACTGGAGGAAACCTGTGGTGTGATGAGGGGTGAACGCAGTGAAAACTTAGGCTACAGTAGATGGGGAACCGATTATTGCTCCCCCATGATATTTTGTAAACTGGATTTATGACAAAGAACTGCACAGATGCAGATATTATAACAATCTATCGATAAACACACACCTTGTCCTCTGTTTCTCGCTCTGCGCCGCTGCGGTCTGCGGATTGAAAAAGAATGCGCTGAAAGACGGGGAGGAGCCGATCGGTGTCTGCCTGTCACGGTGCACACACACGAGGAACACGGGAACGAAGGAGCGAGGAGACACGGAGTAGAATAAATCAAAAGGGTTTTATTAACAAAGGCTGGGGATCACAGGACTCGACACATCAGGATGACGTTCAACGACTGACCAAGGACAAGAACTAGAACACACTTTAAATACACAGGAACTGATGAGGGGAAGACAAGGGACACCTGGAACTAATAAGACAATCAACATAGGAAACACCTGGGAACAAAGAATTCAAAACACGAGACAGAGAAACTGGAAGACGGAGCACATAGGGAGCAAAGACACACACAAAACCTGGCCCAGAGTCTGACACTGCCGCCGTTTTCAGATGAAATTTAAAGGGGACTGAGGCGATCACGGATTTGTGTACAGTTTATGGAGCTAATCGCAAAATTTTAGGGGGGCTGAGTAGTCATTTTAGTATTCATTTTAGCTATAGCCCCCCTAAAAGTGGCCTAGCGATGCCCATGGTTCAAAACATAATTATAAATGATCCCTTCAATCAAAATGCATTTATTTTTTCAAGTGGGTAACAACTAATTAACCTGTTTGAAGTATAAAACTAATGAAATAAAAATAAATTCAATTACTGCAAGTCCAAAGCTATTTTCCTTATAAGACTTCACTCAAAATTACTATGAGATGTAACACATACAGTCAATCAGAAGATATTTCTAGTTTAAAGACCCACTGAGGTGAAAATCAAGTTTTTAATGTTGTTTATATATCTGTCTGGTGTTTTTAATATGCTTAAAGACAATCCTTGTGCAAATTCATCAGACAACACCACTGCTGACCACTGCTTTTCTCCTTAAAATGGTAGTGTGTCAAAGACAGTCTCAAAACTGTGGTGTGAAACAGCCCTTTTCTTACCATAACAAACATGTAACCAATTCCATCAACTTGCGGGTGGGAGCAGATAGTCAAAGGTGGTCTGATTGAGTGGAGGCGGGGACTAATTTGCATATTGATGGTTATGTGTATACTAAATGAGGTAAGGGTGTAGAGTTATATTCAAGCCATTTTAAGACAGAAAGAAATTATTTTAATGGGAGAAAAACGTTTCAATAAGTCATTTTGATTATCAAAGATATGTTTTAAGGGATAAAATTAGTGACTGCAGGGGACTTAAAATTATGAGGAGCAAGATTTTGGAAAAATGAAATGTTATAGTGGGCGGGGCTAACAAGAGTGATGCAGCAGATATAGAATGCAACAGTCAGTTTCCGGAAGTAAAAATGCTATTCATTTTCTACATAGCGAAATTGATTTTTAATGATAACTTATAAACCTTTAAAGACAGACCTATGGTGAGCTCTGAGGTCGTTAATCGATTGTATTTCGATTGTGAAGCCATCAGCTCACATTATTTTAACTTATGTTTTAAATAATCATGTTTAACAGTGGAAGCCCTGGTGAAAAACTACATTACCCATGATGCTGTAAAGAAAATTTCAACAATCAGAGTCACAGCGAGCAAACTGTGACAAATGAGCGCTGAGCTCTTCTCACTCCCATGAAACACCACAAATAACGTAATAAAGTTGGTCTGCTCACGTTCTAAAAAAAAATAATTATTATATTAATATATATATTGATATTATATTAAATATAAAATGTTTATATATTTGACTATATATATATATATATATATATATATGCATATTTTGCAATAAACTTTAAATATATTGTTTCTATATATCCAATCAACAACTTTAAATGAATAATTTTAATATTGTTCCATTGTTTTTAATTTGATTATGTCATTCGCAATGGTTCATAGGATTGTAGTTCTTTAACTTATTTAAGCTGGTTGGTTTGGTTCATGGCTTGTAATGCTTTAATGAAGACTTTTTTTAAAACCCCTATGGGAAAAATGAATAATACTTCTAGAACCAGGGCCATGTTGCACTTTAAAGATGACAAAATGTACTATCGCTCATTGCTTGTCATGGTCAGCTGGGACAAAACATTAAAATGGCAGTGATTTTATCACGTCATGTCTGGTTAGCACTCAGTGTTATGCTGTTTTATTATCAAAGGAATACAACAGAAGACAATCAGGACCTTCCTATGGGACTGTGGCTGCACTTTTAGACATTCAGGCTTAAAAAGATAAAAAATGTACGCAAGATGAAAGCCACAAATTTCCTAGCTTGTCTAAAACATGCAGCTCGAAAATGTGGCTAGCTTTTTGTTGTTATTTAGCTCAATACTAAATTACGCCACTTGCTTGTATGAACAAGAGGAGGTAAAGGACTTCACACTCAGGTCTGAGAGTCTTTCTAGAGGAGACACGGGTGGCAAGGCTTGTGTCTCGCCACTTACAAATGACCCTCTTCAGAAATTCAGCCTTTTGCTCTTTCTCCACCACACTGATCCTTACCTTACACACTTCCTGACCTGCTCACAGCTGGCTATTTTCTTATGGGTGAATAAAAAATAAAGGAAATGCAAAGTGTAGAGGACAAAACAGTGTATCTTTTCACAGTTCTGACAAAAGCCAGTTCAAAACAGCATAAATCATAATTACATGTTGCAATAATGAGCAACATGGGAAGTGCTTTGTGACTGGGAATAGCTGAGAGGCTAACATGATTCACCTCCCAACGTCAGACCCTGAAATTAGCTCCTGTAGACATTCTCCCACCAGGAAAAAAAGGCGGTGCTGCTAATTAAGTGCACAATAATCAAGTCAAGAGTCCAAACAGAAAGGAGAAAAATGAAAAGACATGGGGCAGTCCACTGTTATTTTTCTTTCTTTCTTTTTTTTTTCTTTAAATATTTCCTTTCAAGGACTTCTTAAAACATGTCATGTAGTCATCACTTTTCAACTGGGAAAACATAATGCCTGTCAGGAGTGGAAATCAAGCTTTTCAAAAACAAAGCTTGTTCAGAGGCATTGTTTTGTGGCATAATCAACATTGTGTGCGTAGTTTTGTTTTGTTAAATTGCAAATGAGTTCAGCAGACCTATGCAGAGATCAGAGAGAACTTATAAAAAATGATTATATTATTACAGAAATCATTAAACGCTTGCAGAATAACAATGTATCAGGCAGCATCTTTTGACTGTACCATCACTCCACACTAAAACAATACCAATCAGAGGACACACTGTATATTTGTTTTTTGTTAAACTGCTAGCTAGTTTCCAGAACTTCAAAATGCAGTGATAATGTTTCAGATATTATAAGATTTTGGCGACTGTATTACAGTTTATAACTGTATATGCCATTAAATTATGTTACATTAATATGTCACCTTATCACTAAAATAACCCAATAATCATAAGGAATGCCCTCCCTCACCAAATGAAAAACTTATACAAATGTACTGTCTTCCTCTCAAATATAACATTTTCACAATTAATATAGTTTTAACCTGCAGTCTTTAACTGGAGCATTTTAGCATTCTTAGTACACTGATTAATTTAAAAATTAATGAAAATAAATACAAATAATCTGTTGTATTAAAAATTAAGCTCTACCAGTTCTGACCATGTCATTCCTGTTTATCAAAGTTAAATCTTACATTTATTATCCACGTATGAGCGGCTACTCTTTAAAAGCGGTTCAGCACCTGGACCTGTCCAGTGCATCCTTACAAATCACCGTCTGCTAAACCACATTACACACGACCTACACAAAACTACAAAACTAAAAAAAAAATTAAAAAAAAATTCAGACCATATTTCATCACTTTAACAACAGTCGTTTAAGAATTAAAGGCTGTCAGTCTTGAACAAATCAGTGCTTTGAAACAACTACATTGTAGCTCACTATAATGCGGTCGTGCAGGGACTGTTGTCTCATTACACAACAAAGCGAACCTGCTGATGATTCTGATGATATATGCCTTCATGGCTAAAGTTTTCTATTTTCCCACCATTTCCGATTTATATATTAATTGTAATGTATTCTAAGCTTGACCCTTCCTTCGATTAATGACAAAACTGAGTGTTGGAATGCCATTGAACAGCATCCTCCATGCATGGGTGCTCTACAGTAAGGAAAAAGTTATTTATAGTGTTGTACGGGACAAACCACATCATCCACTGGTATTTCTCCCTATAGACTGGTTATTTCTTCTATTCTATAATTGAATCAGGTAATAAATCTCGTTGACCGTATGAAACAAGTCATTAAATATAATTTCCATGGTCGTTTAATCTTAATCAGCTGTGGTTTCGTAAAGATCATATCCCTTCCAGCGCAGTGTCTTCATTTGATGATCTACTTGCAGCGGCTGAGCAATGCTGATGTCAAACCGCAAGCGTCTTCTTTTGTTTCAAAAACTGCCTGTATCTATTGCATTTACACAAACGAAGAGAGGCTAAAGACAGCTATGTGAAAATATGTAAATACATATTGAACATGCAACGCTTCCCGTGTCGCCCTGCGTTGTATTTACATGGACATTTATAGCATTCTGTAAAACATGGCTGTGCGCTGTTTGCCACTGTAGAGCCCGTAATGATGTAACCCTCACTGCAATACTCCGACCATACACACCAAATCACATAGTCTATTCCACCAAAAAATAAAGGAAAGAGCACTCACGGTGTATCATAGATCCGTCCTTTGCTGACATGTCTTCAGTGTAGGGCCAGGCACCCCAGAAGTGCTGGTTAATTGTATGAAGCTGGTGCGCGCTGCTGTTGTTGGTTCAGATGCTCTCAGTGAGGGACCAGAGAGAGTTTGAGCGCCACTGCTGAAGATTCAATATAAAACATCACCGACACAGCACTACATAACACTCATGTCCGGTTCAGATGGGCTTTATTTCCTGGTTGTTTCGGTCCTCTGTGGGTACCCTTATGCACAGAAAGTGTATTTATATATATATTAACGATCAATATATTAAACTATTTAATAGTTTAAAAAATGCAGAATAATATATTGTGTTAATATATTGTATAATACATAAGAAATAGCCGTTTTTCATATTGAAAAATATTTTACAATATATTTACTTATCGTAATATGATTTTATATTCAGTAATAAACTACAGTGTATGTATATAAACATGTAATGCAATATATACATAATTATAAGCACACACACACACACACACACATTTATTTTTCTTATATAGCACACATATTTTCATATATGAAATGCATATACAATAAAGTGAGATCAAATTTATGAATACGTGTTCAGCTTTATATAAACATGCATTAACTCATGAAAAAGAAATAAATTAATAGACTATTTCAATACAGCTATTACATATAAAAAAAATAGTTTTTATTTTCATTGCAATTTTTTAATACAGCCAATATAGCCATACATGGACCATGCATATATTGCAGAATATTTAAATATATAAGCATTATATAACTGAATTATTTAATATATTGCATTATATTTTTCAGTATGCTATATGTTTTTTTGTTTCGTAAGGGTAAAACTAATAATAATCATTATAATAGAATATAATCCTGTTATTTTCCCTTTTAAAATATTATCATTATCTAATTAAACCTCACTAGTTATATTCATAAAGCTGTAACCTTTTTACACAAAGAAAAGCATTATTATAGAAATTGTTTAGTTTGGGATCAGCTTGGCCCCTACAAGAAAACTTGAAAATGCAGTAAAAAAAAAGAAGGAAAAAAAAGTAATATCACACATGCATGAGCTCTGCATAATTATGATTGATTGTGCCACATATTCAGTATAACAGCATGCATATATGTGATGTTGCTTCTCTGCTGGTAAGTGATATAAAGACATTTTCATCTTTTAAAATCTGACATCTCTCCAGCAAAGTATCTACTGCATTCTCAGGTAAAGGGTACAAAAGGTACAAAGCTGGGGTGGTAGTGGTACCATAAGGTACAAAAACTAAAAGGTACATCTTTGTACCTTATTTACCCCCAAATGGAACACATATTAGTATTTTAATAGTACATATATTAGTACCTAAAGTGTACATAATACTTTTGAAAGGTAATCACCCCAGTGGCAGCTTCGTATTCTGAGGTTCGTAATTCGTATTGTTTGCCTTCATGAATACTCTGTGTATTCTCACATTCTACTTATTTGACACACTTCTTTTTGCTTTGTGTGGGAATTATTCATATTTGGACTCAGGGCCCAAAAAACCTGTTCCTCTCTTTGCTTTTATTCTGTTTCACTCACATAACTCTGGTGTGAGTGAATCCAAAACCAGAACTGGTCGCAAGGTGCAGAGAACAAATCAGAGAATTTGTTGCATTTATTCATAGTTCATGGCAGGGGTCAGTGAGAGTACATACCAAAGTACTGTAACTTTTTTAATGGAAAACTTTTGCAATGTTAGAAAGTAAAAATGTTTAGAATTACAGCAGTTATCATATAACTCTCTAGAATAGATATTAAAATATAGATGATTTGGGATATAAAATCTGTATTTATTAGTAATTTGAATGGATTTATTGTGGATTCCGTTGTCAAATTTGAGCCTACTAAAGGAATGGCCTGAGAGCAACCATGACATTTGGCTCCAAGCTGTTCCATTCAATGAAGGTACAAGACAGCACATCAATGGCCTGGCCTTGTCTGACCAAAGGGAATTTCCACTGGGCATGTTTTCTTCTCCCCAGGTCCTCAGATCTTAATGGCTCTACAATCACTACTGCACAGACAGAATACTTTGGAGTTTAGATAAAGTTTACGGCAAGGAAATTTACTACAACTTATCTGATTCTTTAATTTAACACAGTGCAGAATAACCATGCGTTTCAGAACTATAGGGCCAAATATTTATGGCCACATAAAGTGTTTTAACAGTCATTGTTTTAACATTAAAAAGATTTTTTTTTTTTTTTTGTGAGTGTCCCCAAACAGAAACACCACAAATTTAATGCTCTCAAATAACAGATTTAGTCCGTTTTTTAACGGTGGTGAAAGGTTGAAAAAATTACAACGCTGACCACAAGGTGGCGCAGTTGTTCACTAGCGTGGAGCTGTATATTTGAACATATGGGAATCGTTATTCGTAATGATTTAATCATGGAAAGAGCCACTACATATTGATTTATCTAGGTCTCCATTGTGAGAAATAAACTGATGAGAGTCACTGCACAACCCATAATTATACTGAATGCATATGGAAATATGCTGTCTAATCTCAGTTTATTCATTTTTAAAGATGCACATGAAAAAATAGACATACATCTAAGAACACAACCCATAAAAATAAGCACATCTCTGATTTACTCAACTGACTGTTGGCTGGCAGGAGAGACTGAAATATGAATGACTGAATTGTCTCTTATCGAGACTCTCCTTGTTATGCAAGAATGGATTTGGCATGTTAGTCTTACATTGAACATAATGTCCTCAACCACAAATTGACCATTAAAAAACAGGGAGATAATGCACATCATGGATTTGTCCCCATGTCCCGAAAAAGATCAGTGGGGAAAAATAAAGTTCAAAAGCAGTTATACTGAATTTCTAAAGTCACATTGTAAAAATATTTTCATCACATGATATAGGCTGATAACGTTTTTTTTCCATAGATTTATCTTAAGTTTAACTTCATTTTAACTTCATTTAATGTGATTCAAGTTCATTTAATCAAATTCAAATGACTTGGCAAAAGTGTTTGCACACTTTTGTTGTACACAACAGCAGGTTGTATCTTTTGCACTTGTTTACCCTAAAGATGAAGGCAGTAATTAAACTCAATTTTTCATTTTTACTAGAGATTTTGTATAATGAGTTAAAATTAATAGGTAGCCTACATTATTATGAATGCAATACTTGACATTCTGATATTAATTTAGCTTTAATGATTTTTATAATGATCATCACAGTTTTGGATGGAACAGGCCTACTCTATCAGGAACACAGTGATCATGGTCAATACACACTTGTTTATAACCCTTACGGAATCCTTATATTTATAGGGCCATAAGCAGCACGTGGCCCCGCCTCCACATGCTATTGGACAGATCTGTATTAGTAATAGGATCCTCGTGCTATGATTGGCTGTTGAGTGTTCTTGGAAGAACAGCTGCATCATATAGCCTACATAGCAGTACATGTATTATAAACACTGTGGCTGTTGAAAAAAACTGGATCTCTGTACCTGATATATCTGGTATATCTCGGTTTCGACCCAGTCATCGAAATGAAGTTCGTCAGGTTTATAATGAAGAATGCTGCATTAGCCAGTGCGCCTCAACACATCGAACACTTCTCAAAATTTTCACCTTCTCCACTTTCTATTAAACAGTTTTTGGATTTTGGTGAGTGCTCTTTCTACTGTTATTTGTTAATTTATAAAATCGTATGCATTCCTAGACAAGGAATAGCTTCATATAAACGCTGTTTATTGCCCATGAAAGTGGTCGTGTGTGGAACAGAATGTTATTTTGGACTATAACGTTAGTACGTTTATGATTACGTGCATGACTATATAACCGCATTGCATGTGTTATTTAAATCTGCTTGATGCAGAAATTATTTGGTACTGCTCTACCAGCTGTGTAGCTATGTCCGATTCGGGAACAAATTGTTCTTTGATTCGGATCTTTTCAGTGACTTTCTTTATGACTCTGACTGAACTATAAATTTGAACTGTAATTTGAACCTGAACTGAGCGGATAGTAAGAGAATTTGGAGTAAACCAAGGACTACCAAATTACTTAAAAAGGTTAACAGCAGAAAGGCTAAACATAAAACGTACTAGTTTTTTATTTGAACTTTTTACAGCACGTCAGAAACGAATGACGTTATGGCTCAATCGGTTTTCTGAACCGGTTCTTTAAAATGAACTGTTCGAAAGAACCGACTCTGAATTCCCATCATATTGTTCATAGGTGCAGAGTGTTGCGTCGTTTAACAGCTGTTGGCATGTTTGCAATCACTGCGATGTTTATGCACCTGTATTCGACTGTGTTTAGTTGCATTATTTATTAGCAATGTGCATACATCTTAGTCCCAAGCCCATACCATTATACTAATTAATATTTATAACACTTATGCGACTTAAGTCCGTTTACCAAGGTGCCATATTTATTTCTTACATACTGCCTTCGTTCAGGTTCTACCAACGCATGTGAGAAAACCTCTTTTGTTTTCCTGAGACAAGAGCTGCCCGTGCGTCTGTCAAACATCATGAAAGAGATCAACTTGCTCCCTAAAATATTACTTACCACGCCTTCTGTACAAATGGTTCAAAGCTGGTGAGTTATACAACATTTTACTACATTTATAATCTGATCTACTTTGACCAGATTTGTTGTAGCGACGACGTATTGTTTATAAGGCGATTAGATGGCCAGAGACGTGGTGTTTATGTTTAGTATGACAAGTAAACCCCGCGGTCTGCTTGAGACTTGGCCAAACTCTGAACTTGGTGAGCCTGTGAACTTTTGCTCCAGGAGCTACACTTCTTCTTCAAGGAGGGATTCTGCTGTGAACTTTGTCCTACTTTCACTACCTCGTGCTTGTTGTTGTTTTTTAGGAAGAGTGGAAACTTGGAAACTCAGGCATAGCCAAAACAAAACAGTCTTTCATTAATATGCGTGGTATGCAACTTTTTAACGGTTGATTTTCCACAGATATTAGGTCAATGTTCTTCTAAATGCTTCTGTTTACTGTTGCAATACGTTTACCATCCATCTTTTCCAAAATATCAGCAATTTATATATATTTATATATTTAGTTCACATCAGAACATGTTTAAAGTGTGAGGGACATTTGCAGGAAATTATATGACGTTGCTGTGTTTAGAAGAGTCAATGTTCTGAAAACACTGGATAAACATATTTCCCCCGAATACAGTGCTCACATAGAGTTTAATTTGTTTTAATATTAAATTTCTTCACATAAATTCATTCCCACTTCTTTTGTTTGTCTGCTAAGGTATGTACAGAGTTTGATGGAGATCTTGGATTTCTTGGAGAAAAGTCCAGATGACCAAAGTGTATTAGAAGAGTAAGTAGAAATTAAATGGGTACATTTCATGAAAAAAAAGCACATGCACATTTTACATTTGACCTCAACATCAAAAGAAAAACAAGAAATTATATTTATATTTTTTTCTTTGTGTGCCATTATTTAATGGCAATTAAGCACATTTTCCTACAAAAATTCCCATTAGTATAATGCATCATGACGTCTTTCTTTTAGGTTATTTTATTATTAAAGGGGTCATGAACTGCCTTTGTTTTTTTTTTACTGTTCTCTGAGGTCCACTTATAATGTTATCAATGTTTTTACATCAAAAAACATCATAATTTAGAAGTAATAGGCTATTTTCTGTCCTGTTTTAACCCCTTCTCATCGGAACGATCTGTTTAAATAGGCGTGACAGATTGTAGACTCTGAAGTACATAGGACCGAGTTCTCACTGCACCACGTCTTGTTGTCTTCAGAGCCATGTTTATCGTGTGGTTTCTGCGTAGACCTGCGTTTGCCTCTCTCGTTATTTACCCACTACATGCACAAATAGGTGGGTGGGGCTAAACAGGCAGTGACGTAGAAGCAGGCGTTGATCATCTTCTGCGGAGGCGGGGTTTAGCCACACTATTACGTCATAAAGTTGCACGTTCCACAACCTGTCGTTTTGGCAGATTGGCGTCAATATAAGCTGTTTTTAGACTAACGAGAAAGTTTTGAGTTCTGAAACTTACAGGATGTTTTTAAAGTACAATGATCAAAAGATCAAGGGAATTTTGATTTCTCAGTTCATGACCCCTTTAAATTGAGAATTGAAAGGGTTGTCATACATTGTTACATATAAAAATAGGCTTTGTTGTCAAACTTCTTAAGTTGTTTCTTACTTAAAAATACTTTTTATTTATTTCCTTTTGATTTTGGGGTCAAATATGACCCAGATATGTTCTTCATTGTTCATTGCACATTTTAACACTCTTGAATATGCACACAGGTTTGTGAATGCTCTAGTCAACATCCGAAACCGGCACAATGATGTTGTACCCACTATGGCCCAGGGTGTGATTGAATATAAAGAAGTATTTGGTCAAGATCCAGTCACTAATCAGAATATTCAGTATTTCCTGGACCGTTTCTATTTGAGTCGGATATCAATCAGAATGCTCATCAACCAGCACAGTAAGCATCATTGTCAGACCAAATAAGAATTCCTGTTTCTTAAGTTGCTTGTATTTATGTTGTTTTATTGGATTTTTCAGCTCTTGTATTTGATGGTGCCACAAATCCAGTTCACCCTAATACCATTGGCAGTATAGACCCTTATTGTCAGGTGGCAGAAGTTGTTAAAGGTATAGTATGCAAAATCTATCTACTTTCAATCCGATGAAACCACAAACATGTAGAGTGGGAGTTTGTTGCAAATGTGCTTCTCAAAATCAGTGACCCATTTGTTTAGTCAATGCACATACACTCTTTTATGTTTCTAAAAATATTGTCATCACATTGTTTTTTGTCATGTAGACGCATATGAAAGTGCCAAGATGCTGTGTGATCAGTACTACCTCAGCTCACCTGACCTGGTGCTTCAAGAACTTAACAGTAAGAACGGGAATATCTAGCGTAGATAGTCAGGAAATACAGGCTGAGTAAGATACCTGATACTAAATTTATTCCATCTGTTGGTTCTCTTTGAGATTAGCAGTGATAATATGTTTTAGCAGCTATGGATAATATTGACACTGTGACTGTGTTCTTCTATTTGCAGCTAATAACAGGAACCAGCCTATTAACATAGTGTATGTGCCTTCCCATCTGTACCATATGCTATTTGAACTGTTCAAGGTGAGCTGTAGCCCATCTCATAATTCTGTCCTGAAACAATGCTGTTTATTTAAGGCAAGTTGGATGTTGTCATGACGATATGCTTCTTTCCCCAGAATGCAATGAGGGCAACCATTGAGAACCATAAAGAAGGCTGTAATCTTCCACCCATTCAAGTTATGGTGGCCATAGGAGGAGAGGACCTCACTATCAAGGTGATTTTAATTTGAAAGACTGGAATGATTTGTTCACAGAAGCATTTTTGCAGTATGTGGTGCTAAAACAAAATTGTAGACATTTTCATGGCAATTATGCACATTTTCCAGTGAATTTTCATTCTTGCGTTTTTAATTTTGAGTTTCTTGGTTTAATTTTAAATTGTTTTAAATGATTGATTATTATTCTTGTTAGATTCAAAGTACTATAAAATTGCAAACATAATTTAACAATTTTTAAAATTAAATTAGCATAAATGAATGTATGCTTGCATACTAATGATGTATAAGAAAAAAAAAGTTTTAAATATATTTTAGATTACAATAATGAGATTTTAATTTTGTTGCAGTGATGGATTGAGTGTATGTATTTAATTGTAATAAAAGATCCTTAAAATAAGCTTAATTTGTATTAAATGATGAAATTATAATAAAATATTCATTTTAAAAATTTTGTGGTGAGATATATCCCTGAATATTTATTGCTCTTAAATTATTTAATTCAAAAAAAAAAGTATTGTAATTATGTAATTGTCTTTTTTTTACCTTATGGTTGTTAAACTCATTAAAAAGTTGATGTGATTCTAGTCTGATGTAACTAGAGCCATCAGTCATTTTCCCATCAGTGAAACACCTGCTGTTGCATAACATAGTACATGAGAGCAGACTGGCCTTGTTGTTTGGTTACCTTGACTATGCTGATTTGAGTCCTTCACATGCTAATCAGTCATGATCGGGTCAGAGTCACGGCTAGTGCCTGTCTGTCTGGCATCTCGCCCCCTCACCGTTAACCCTTTTTTTTCTGTTTGTGCCCTAATTAACTCTTTCTAATTTTTTTTTCTCTTTTTTTCCTCTTTTTTTTATTCTAACAATGCCATCTATGTCTTTGTAGATGAGTGACCGAGGTGGTGGAGTTCCTTTCAGGAAGATGGAGAATCTCTTCAGTTACATGTACTCTACGGCACCAAAACCCCAGATGGATGATAAGCAAAGGGCTCCCCTGGTGAGACTTCACTGCATTACACATTAAATACAAATAGGATTGCAAGGTACATCATTTTAAAGTGTCCACTTTACAGGGTTATTATATTTAACTAAAACTAAAATCATAAAAACCTTTTTGTTACTTTAAATAAAATAAGTATTAACTGAAATAATTATAAAAAAATTTTTTTTTTTTTAATTTCAGCTAGTTTACAAAAAAGACTTACTTTTTTTTCAGAAAATTTCTAATTTTCATTTTGTTTATCTTGATGTACTAAAATAACTCAAACTAAAACTGAAATAATAAATGCAAACTATATAGACATATTTATATAAAAAAACTAAACTAATAAAAATGACAAAAACAACAAAATTACTAAAACTTTAAAAGTAAAATAATAACTGAAAATAGAAAAATAAAAACAAAATAGAAAATATTAATAATAGTAATATCTCAATGATACTTGTAACAGTGCCTCTTTATAAAAGTGGACACCTTTTGTCTACAGGCTGGGTTTGGTTATGGTTTGCCCATTTCTCGACTCTATGCCAAGTACTTCCAGGGTGATCTTCAGCTGTACTCTATGGAGGGCCATGGCACTGATGCAGTCATTCACCTGAAGGTACATTTAAACCCTACTTAAAAAGGGATAGTTCACCCAAAAATGAAAATAGAAATTTCTGTAAATTATTATTATTTTTTTTTCTTTCAGAAAATGTAAATTCTGTCATTTACATCATTCTATTATTTATGTTGTTCCAAACCTGCATGCCTTTCTTTCTTTTGTGGTACGTAAAAGAAAATATTTTGAAGAATGTTTCAAATCATTTTGTCCATGCAGTGGAAATCAGTGGGGTCTAGTGTTGTTTTATCCCATTGGCAGATTTGGAACTATAGACCTTAGTCAGGTTGTGTGCCATATTGAATTTTACAAAGATGAAAACAAGACCGAGAGGGATAAACGTGCAATCTTTACAATGGCATGCGCTGTATAAAGGTCCACAATTATGTAATTTTCACAACTCACAACTTTCAAAAGTGATTTGTGGGGTTCTTGTCTATTGAAAGTTATTTTCAGAAATATGATTCATCAGCTGAACAATTGGATGTTGTTAAACAACAGTACAATCCACTTAATTCTGCCCACTACAGCCTTGTTTCCATTCTTGTCAGAAATTAAACATGGCACCACCCTAAGGTTTATTCCTTGAAAATCTTCGCTACACATTTTTTTTTTTTTATGTTTTAAAAACGCTGGAAACTTGTTGTAAATGAAAGAATACTTTGCGTTGTGTTCTAACAGATGACATCATGTGTTTTTCCCCTCAGGCTTTATCCACGGACTCAGTCGAGAGACTCCCAGTGTTTAATAAGACAGCTCGACGGAACTATGAAGTCACGCAGGGGGCAGATGACTGGTGTGTCCCCAGTCGAGAACCTCTGGATCTGGCCGTGTTCAGACTGGCCAAGTGAAAAGGAGCAGCCTCCAGGAAGGATATAGGACAGTTCTATGACATAGTGAACGGGGTTGGCCATAGTGTCTACATGGCTGAGTCCCAGCTCACCACTCACTGTGATGCCTCAGCAATACCTTAGGTATCGCATGTGGTTGGTTTTCCTCTGAACCATGACTGTTTCATTCGCCTTTTTTTCGGTTTGAGAAACTAGGCTCTGTCACAGTGTTACCTGCAAACCTTACTGACTCATATGAAGTGGTACAAAGTGCCAAGTTAATCTGCACTGAATTGCTCTTCCTTTATTGGAAGACTGTTAAGTGGAAGTTCCAGTGTGGCGAAGTGAGCCATACGGACAATTTACAGAGGTCCTGCTCACTGCATTAGAGGAAAGGGCCATTTAGACTAGTGGAACCAGCACAGAACAACAGGCTTGTGCCAAGACATTTAAGAACACATGAATTCAGAGATCAAGGGCCAGGATCGAGTGATAAAACCAATATGCATCCCATGATGGACTATTTATGTTAAAGTCTACTAGAAGAGCACGTTGCACTGCATTAGTAATGCTGAAATCAAGGAACACAACATAACTTTGATTGCTGCTGTAGGAGTATTCCTATTCAGAATGGCCAGAAGAGAAAGAGATCATTGGAGGCCATAATTGTGACTGTATGAGTGTGTGGCCAAATATGTCAATTTGATCTCTGGCCTTTTCCTTATACTACAGTTTAAGGCACTAGAAGGGGATCATAGATGTAAATGTGTTCAGAAGCAGTTAGAATGTACCAGTCATCTCATTGATTTAAACTTGAAATACTTACAATTTATATGCACCTAGCATTTCAAACACAGTGTTTTGTGCATGTTTATTCTTAAACATGCGGAAGCATTTTGGATACCTCATTGACTGACGTTAGTTTGCGAACTCAACAACCTTTGCTCAGCTGTTGGCTTTTTCAGTTTTGTGGGCCTGTGGCCACTAGTTCTCTGCGAATATTATACAGCATGAAATCAGAGCTTCTAATTTTAAGCCATCTCCTTTGAGAGCATGCCTATACTGTATTAAACCAACCATCTGCTTTGAACTTGAACTGTACAACCTTACATGTAAGGACCATATTTTGTGTATTTATATTTTTGTTTTTGTCGTGTTATGCTTGAAAATCCAAACTTTATTTTTGTAAGTTTTTCATGTTAAGCAAATTGGTATAGAATGGAAATAAACAAAATTTTTGGGAAATTTTACACTGCAGTGTAGTCATTTATGAGTTAAAGGAACAGTTGAGTGAGTGAGTGAAGTGTGGCCAAGTATGGTGACACATACTCGGAATTTGTGCTCTGCATTTAACCAATCCAAGTGCACACAAAGTAAGTACATTTTATTTATATAGCACATTTCAACATAGCAAAGCTATCCAAAGTGCTTAACAATGTAAAATTAAGTTAAAAGAGAAAAGGAAACAGAAAAGAAGCAAAAAAGACAGACAATAACACAACAATGAAAAGGCTGACTGAAAAGGCTCTGTCACCCTTAGTTTTCAAACGGGAACGAAGGACAGATAAAAGAGCCCTGTCAGTAGATCTTAAAAGTCTGGTAGATGACAAAGGGATAATAAGATCTTTAAGATAAGATGGAGCTTGATTGCTAAGAGCTTTAAAAACAAACAACAGAATCTTAAACTGAACTCTAAAATGGACCGGAAGCCAGTGAAGCGAAGCTAAAATTGGAGTGACATGGTCATATTTCTTTGCCCCAGTCAGCAGCCTTGCAGCTGCATTTTGTACCAACTGGAGGCGTGAAAGCGATGACTGAGGAAGACCTGAGTACAGTGAATTACAGTAATCTAAACTTGAGGTAAAAAAAAA
>NW_015557126.1:75210-94211 GCF_001515605.1 Sinocyclocheilus anshuiensis | reverse complement strand
AAAAAAATTTTTTTTTTTTAATTTCAGCTAGTTTACAAAAAAGACTTACTTTTTTTTCAGAAAATTTCTAATTTTCATTTTGTTTATCTTGATGTACTAAAATAACTCAAACTAAAACTGAAATAATAAATGCAAACTATATAGACATATTTATATAAAAAAACTAAACTAATAAAAATGACAAAAACAACAAAATTACTAAAACTTTAAAAGTAAAATAATAACTGAAAATAGAAAAATAAAAACAAAATAGAAAATATTAATAATAGTAATATCTCAATGATACTTGTAACAGTGCCTCTTTATAAAAGTGGACACCTTTTGTCTACAGGCTGGGTTTGGTTATGGTTTGCCCATTTCTCGACTCTATGCCAAGTACTTCCAGGGTGATCTTCAGCTGTACTCTATGGAGGGCCATGGCACTGATGCAGTCATTCACCTGAAGGTACATTTTAACCCTACTTAAAAAGGGATAGTTCACCCAAAAATGAAAATAGAAATTTCTGTAAATTATTATTATTTTTTTTTCTTTCAGAAAATGTAAATTCTGTCATTTACATCATTCTATTATTTATGTTGTTCCAAACCTGCATGCCTTTCTTTCTTTTGTGGTACGTAAAAGAAAATATTTTGAAGAATGTTTCAAATCATTTTGTCCATGCAGTGGAAATCAGTGGGGTCTAGTGTTGTTTTATCCCATTGGCAGATTTGGAACTATAGACCTTAGTCAGGTTGTGTGCCATATTGAATTTTACAAAGATGAAAACAAGACCGAGAGGGATAAACGTGCAATCTTTACAATGGCATGCGCTGTATAAAGGTCCACAATTATGTAATTTTCACAACTCACAACTTTCAAAAGTGTTTTGTGGGGTTCTTGTCTATTGAAAGTTATTTTCAGAAATATGATTCATCAGCTGAACAATTGGATGTTGTTAAACAACAGTACAATCCACTTAATTCTGCCCACTACAGCCTTGTTTCCATTCTTGTCAGAAATTAAACATGGCACCACCCTAAGGTTTATTCCTTGAAAATCTTCGCTACACATTTTTTTTTTTTTATGTTTTAAAAACGCTGGAAACTTGTTGTAAATGAAAGAATACTTTGCGTTGTGTTCTAACAGATGACATCATGTGTTTTTCCCCTCAGGCTTTATCCACGGACTCAGTCGAGAGACTCCCAGTGTTTAATAAGACAGCTCGACGGAACTATGAAGTCACGCAGGGGGCAGATGACTGGTGTGTCCCCAGTCGAGAACCTCTGGATCTGGCCGTGTTCAGACTGGCCAAGTGAAAAGGAGCAGCCTCCAGGAAGGATATAGGACAGTTCTATGACATAGTGAACGGGGTTGGCCATAGTGTCTACATGGCTGAGTCCCAGCTCACCACTCACTGTGATGCCTCAGCAATACCTTAGGTATCGCATGTGGTTGGTTTTCCTCTGAACCATGACTGTTTCATTCGCCTTTTTTTCGGTTTGAGAAACTAGGCTCTGTCACAGTGTTACCTGCAAACCTTACTGACTCATATGAAGTGGTACAAAGTGCCAAGTTAATCTGCACTGAATTGCTCTTCCTTTATTGGAAGACTGTTAAGTGGAAGTTCCAGTGTGGCGAAGTGAGCCATACGGACAATTTACAGAGGTCCTGCTCACTGCATTAGAGGAAAGGGCCATTTAGACTAGTGGAACCAGCACAGAACAACAGGCTTGTGCCAAGACATTTAAGAACACATGAATTCAGAGATCAAGGGCCAGGATCGAGTGATAAAACCAATATGCATCCCATGATGGACTATTTATGTTAAAGTCTACTAGAAGAGCACGTTGCACTGCATTAGTAATGCTGAAATCAAGGAACACAACATAACTTTGATTGCTGCTGTAGGAGTATTCCTATTCAGAATGGCCAGAAGAGAAAGAGATCATTGGAGGCCATAATTGTGACTGTATGAGTGTGTGGCCAAATATGTCAATTTGATCTCTGGCCTTTTCCTTATACTACAGTTTAAGGCACTAGAAGGGGATCATAGATGTAAATGTGTTCAGAAGCAGTTAGAATGTACCAGTCATCTCATTGATTTAAACTTGAAATACTTACAATTTATATGCACCTAGCATTTCAAACACAGTGTTTTGTGCATGTTTATTCTTAAACATGCGGAAGCATTTTGGATACCTCATTGACTGACGTTAGTTTGCGAACTCAACAACCTTTGCTCAGCTGTTGGCTTTTTCAGTTTTGTGGGCCTGTGGCCACTAGTTCTCTGCGAATATTATACAGCATGAAATCAGAGCTTCTAATTTTAAGCCATCTCCTTTGAGAGCATGCCTATACTGTATTAAACCAACCATCTGCTTTGAACTTGAACTGTACAACCTTACATGTAAGGACCATATTTTGTGTATTTATATTTTTGTTTTTGTCGTGTTATGCTTGAAAATCCAAACTTTATTTTTGTAAGTTTTTCATGTTAAGCAAATTGGTATAGAATGGAAATAAACAAAATTTTTGGGAAATTTTACACTGCAGTGTAGTCATTTATGAGTTAAAGGAACAGTTGAGTGAGTGAGTGAAGTGTGGCCAAGTATGGTGACACATACTCGGAATTTGTGCTCTGCATTTAACCAATCCAAGTGCCACAAGGAAGCTTGATTTCAAATTTGATTTCAAGTAAGTAAGTAAGTAAATTTTATTTATATAGCACATTTCAACATAGCAAAGCTATCCAAAGTGCTTAACAATGTAAAATTAAGTTAAAAGAGAAAAGGAAACAGAAAAGAAGCAAAAAAGACAGACAATAACACAACAATGAAAAGGCTGACTGAAAAGGCTCTGTCACCCTTAGTTTTCAAACGGGAACGAAGGACAGATAAAAGAGCCCTGTCAGTAGATCTTAAAAGTCTGGTAGATGACAAAGGGATAATAAGATCTTTAAGATAAGATGGAGCTTGATTGCTAAGAGCTTTAAAAACAAACAACAGAATCTTAAACTGAACTCTAAAATGGACCGGAAGCCAGTGAAGCGAAGCTAAAATTGGAGTGACATGGTCATATTTCTTTGCCCCAGTCAGCAGCCTTGCAGCTGCATTTTGTACCAACTGGAGGCGTGAAAGCGATGAATGGTCATATTCCTTTGCCCCAGTCAGCAGCCTTGCAGCTGCATTTTGTACCAACTGGAGGCGTGAAAGCAATGACTGAGGAAGACCTGAGTACAGTGAATTACAGTAATCTAAACTTGAGGTAAAAAAAAAAGCATGAATAACCTTCTCCAAATCTTGAAAAGACAAAAACGATTTAAGTTTGGAGATGACCCGTAATTGATAAAAACTGTTCCTAACGACAGAATTAATTTGTTTGGACAGACGTAATTCTGAGTATATGATAATGTCCAGGTTTCTAACATGCGAGGAAATGGAGGGGAAATGATTGCCCAGCTCCTCAATAATATCCATTCTGATATTTTGGGGACCAAAAACAATAATTTCTGTTTTGTTTTCATTGAGTTGGAGAAAGTTATTTGATAACCATTTTTTAATATCTGAGATACATTCCAGCAATGGTTGAATGGAATCACCAGCTTTTAGCGGGAGGTACAACTGCATATCATCAGCATATAAATGAAATGAAACATTGTGCTTCCTGATATAAAGAGACATGTTGAAAATGACAAAATGAAAATGGACTAGCAGGTGAGTTCAAAGACACATCTGAGAGCTGTGAAGTAAAAGATAAGCGAATGGCACTCACTTTGTCAACAAAAAATTTCTCACAGAGCCCTGCTGATGGCTCCCTAGAAAACTGGGAATTCTGATTAATTACTGAATTTATTGTGGAGAATAAAACCCTAGGTCTATGACAGTGTGCGGTAATCAGTTCTGAAAAATATTTTGATCTAGCTGACTTAGCAGCGCTCTGAAACTTAACCAGACACTCTTTAAAAATCTCAAGAGACACAGTCAGACGGTCATGCTTCCATCTCCTCTCTACTTTACAGCACGCCTGTCTACCAGTAGTGAACAAACAGTAGTGAACACACACACATATATTGCTGCAGTGCCCGGGGAGCAGTTGGGGGTTTGGTGCCTTGCTCAAGGGTCTCACCTCAGTCATGGTATTGAGGGTGGAAGAGAGTGCTGGTTATTCACTCTCCCCACCGACAATTCCTGCCAGACCTGAGACTCAAACCCACGACTTTAGATGACAAGTCCAACTCTAACCATTAGGCCACGACTGCCCCTAGTTCAACTAAAAAGGAAAATCTGCTGAAAATGTTCTCCCTTTCAGGCAATCCAAGATGTAGATGAGTTTCTTCTTCAGCGCAGATTTGGAGAAATTACATCACTTAATTGCCATTGGATCCTCTGCAGTGAATGGGTGCCATCAGAACGAGAGTTCAGAACAGCTAAAAACATCACAATAATCCACAAGTAGATGACTCCAGTCCATCAATTAACGTCTTGTGAAGCAAAAAGCTACGCATTTGTAAGAAACAAATCCATCAAGACATTTTTAACTTCAAACTGTTTGCTTCTGGCCTCTATCCATAACATTGCTTTCTCCAGATCATCTGATTCAGGAGAAATATACACTTCAAAAACAACTTTTTCACTGGAAGCGTTATGGATCATGGATTAAGGACTGGTATTTTGGCAAAAAGCATCGGTTTAAAGTTAAACCGCCTTAATAATGTGTTTGTTCCTTACAAACACGCAACTTTTTGCTTCTCAATATGTTAACTGATGGACTGGAGTCATGTGGATTACTTGTGGATCATTGTGATCCACAAGTAATGCACACATTCACTGCAAATGATCCACTGGAGAGCAAGTAATCTAATACTACATTTCTCAAAATCTGTTCCGATGAAGAAACATGATCTGCATGTTCGATGGCCTGAGAATGCTAAATTTTCAAGCATGTTTTCTACTGATGTTTTTTTATAGCAAGGCTGGATTGTAGAGAGGACAAAGATGATTGACAGGTGTGGATCGAGATACTACACATTGGTCCTTTGCCCAGTAAGGCAAAGGTTACATTTCATAGTACACAACAAACCACTTAAGGTCAGAGGTTACATGGAAAGTGAGGTCACTGGGCAACAATGAGAGGCATGAATGGAACAACAAGTCTGGAAGAAACAATGAACTTGGCACATTTGGCATACAGTAAACGAAGGTCAGATGTGCAGTGATAGAACAAAATTGCTTCCTGCTGAATTTTAAAATAATATCAGGATCATTTTGTGCCCATAGAGACTACTGTGTTCTTGATGGATTAACCTTCTCAAGAACTGCTTGATAAACAAGTATTAGTAGCCTACCTCTTTCAATATATCACATACCATAAATCCCATGATAGGTGGCACTTCACGTAAGGTTAGATGGATAGCTTGTTTACGTCCTGGAGTCTCTGAAATGTTTCAGGCCTAGATAAACATTAAATCAATGTGAAAAACGTTCCTTTATCTAATTACTTTTCATTTTTGAGCAATCATGGATAGCTCCTGCCCATAATTCAAATGTTTGATTGGTATTTTTTGTCATATATCGCACATCTCCACACAGTAATAATTTACACACTAATCATTTACAGAAAAGGGGATAAAACAGCTTTACTGGGACAGTAACCTCATACTAATATTTTAGGTAGGCTACTAATATGTACACACACACACACTTTGGTAAATCATAATTAGGACATAAAAAGTAAAAAAAAAAAAAATCTGCTTTTTTCTAGTCATAATTATGACTTTTTATCTCAATTTCTTTTGTTAATTATGTTTTTAGCTCATGACCTTTAACTTTGTCATAATTTTGACTTTTTATCTTAGAATTTTGACTTTAGTCATAATTAAGACTTTTTATCTCATACTTTCATACTTTTTTATCTCATAAAAACTTTTTGACATTTTATTTTATTTTTACTTTTGATGTGAGAATTTTGACTTTTTGTCTCATACCTTCAAATTTTATGTCATAATTATGATTGTCTAATAGTTTTGACTTTGTCTGAATTTTGTCCACACCCCAAGGCTACAATGATAATGCCACAGATAAAAAAACTTTTTGACATTTTATTTTATTTTTACTTTTGATGTGAGAATTTTGACTTTTTGTCTCATACCTTCAAATTTTATGTCATAATTATGATTGTCTAATAGTTTTGACTTTTGTCCACACCAAGGCTACAATGATAATGCCACAGATAAATTACACTGTTAGAATCAATTTCAGAGCAATTTTTTTTTCTAGCTGATGAACAATAAAAACAACAATCAGAATCCACCAGACTTTAAATAACTTGATATTATGTACTAAAACTATAATATAATAAACAGAATCATCTGTTGGTGGGGATGCTAATATAGTTATCGTTCTTGGTGTGAACAGGCCTTTACTCACACACATATCATTCTGAGCCTATAACTTTCTTTCTTCTGTAAAACACAGAAGATATTTTCAAAAATGTCTCAGTGTTTTGTAAGAAAAGTCTGATGTTGTTTTGGTCCCCATTGACTTTCATTAGAAGGACAAAAACATTTGAGACATTACTCAAATTATCTACTTTTAAGAGAAAGTAGTACTGGTTTGGAGTAACATGAGGGTGAGTAAATACTCATTTTATTAACTTTTCTGATTGGGTGCATTTTACCAATATTTCCTTGTAATATTTGTGCCCACAGCTTTAATTGCCTATATATATATATACCCACACCCACACAGGTGCAGAAGACTGAATGAGTATCTAAGCATTAAAAGAAACACACAGACACACACACACACACACAAATCTCAAAAAGGCTTCCCTCCATAGAGTGTCCTATTACGCAGCTGTTAATGACTGAACCCTCATGCGCTACAATCTACAGAGACGTGCAAGAACAGCAATGAGCAACCATATGCAATTCCAGGAACCTTGATAGGAAAAGAACAGCCCTCAAAGCAGGCCATAAATGATGGAGTACACATTTTCGTCTGTGGGTGAGTGGAGATGGAGGGGTCATTGGGTGTATGCAAACATATATCACAGTCCACAACAGCTGTAATTGTTTTTTCCAGGCGGCTGTTCTCATACTGGCATGCCTGTCATTCCCCAGGGCTGTTTACTGATGTCTCCTGCTTATGTAAAAAGGCTGAGGCCTGTGCTTCACATCAAAACATGAACATAGTTTTCCTGGACTATTGTACTGACTGGACTGGTCTTATCTAATCACACAATCGATTGCTCATTGCTCTGTTGACAGTGAGAGTTGAGGTTACTGACAAATGCTTTAATACATTACCAAACAATGTGTGGCATGGTTTTTACAGTTAAGGAATAAGAACGAACGCACAATGTTCTGGTGACTCTATTCCATTAATATGCCCAGATGAGATAAGAGTGGATTCAGTTTATTTAAAAGAACTCTACACACTCACAATAAAAAGTACAAAACTGTCACTAGGGTGGTATCCTTTCTAAAAGTATTATTATGTAAACTTTAAGCACAAATATGTAATTTTAAGTTACTAATATCTACCTTTAAGGTGCTATTATGTACCATTTAGGGGTAAAAAAAAAAAGATACAAAGATGTACCTTTTAGCTTTTGTACCTTAGAGAACCGCTTTAGTGACATCTTTATATCTATTTTTCTGAGTGTTTCACTTAATGAGCCACCAATGAAACTCATTACTCCCATTTTACTCATTGAATCTGTTATACAACAATACAACAATAAAATGGGACAAATGAAATATACAATATAAAATAGGATAAAATACATTCTCAGCAAGACAATAATGAGGACTAGACTAATAAATATGATTCATCATTGGTTTGTGATCATTCAACAGTTAGATAAATTCACCATTATATTTTTAAATAAAGTGGATAGCTATGGTACGAGGTTATCTCTGCCATGTTTGTAATTTACAATTTCCTGTCCAGTAAAATTGTAAAACCCCAATGTTTTGAAATAGGTTAGAGGTCACCACCTAGTGGTGACTTTTGGTGTTGCAAATACTTATTATTATTTCAAGATATTACTGCATCCTTCCCCCAGACACTGGCAGTCATTTGCACTAGTCAAAGCAATCGCATCTTTCACTTACTGTGCATATTTTCCATGAAATTATTTCCTACTCACTATCATTTATGCTTTATCATTACTCTTTAAATCTTCCTCAATGGGCGTATTTCTCCCAGCTGGTAATTTTGAAAAGTAATTTTCGTTGCTTTTTAATTGTGAAAGTAATCTCATAGGAATCTAATATGCATTTGTGCTAACACATTAGACAGCAAAGCAGGACATATTTAAAGTGTTATTTAAGATAATATGTTAAACAAAATGCACAATGCATGTGTTTGCACAAAAAGGAGTACTTTTTAGTCTTTGTCACTATTCTGCTGATAATGCAAGAATAGGTTTTTTTGCTCTAACCATTGACTTAACATGTGGTTTCTGAATGATACTTGCAATGGCATAATTCTAACTGTCAAATAACTTGTTAAATTGCAATGTGAGTGTAAGTAATGGCTGACTTGGTAATTCATGAATAAAACATGGTCAATCATAAAAAGCTAATTAACTTTTCCAAAAGTTCAAACAAAGAAAACACAGGTTAGTGTAAAATACTTACCTAGCCTTGACCTTGATCCCTTTTAAATATTTTAATACATTTTTGTTGTTGTCGTTTTACATTGACATTCTACAAGTTTGACTCATGCAACTTATTTCAATATTTTGCCTACACATATGCAAATACATTTTTGCACAAATGTTTTTGCTGACCTCATGAGCTCAAAAACTGCCTGTGGCCATTTTTCATGTGCATGTTAGCACCTTATTTGTGAAGAGCCTCATGTAAGAGAATATTGGTGTGAAAGTCAAACCAGCAACTTCCTTTTGCATGGCAGTAGTGTCCACCCATTATATGGTGCAGTATATAAACTTTATTCTATATAGTTGACTTGCATAACGCAAAGAGGTCTGCTCTTTGTGAAAAGGTAAGCTTCAAATGTTTATAATTTCTAAAAAACAACAACAAAAAACAACACATAAAATCAAATCACTTACATTAACCTATCTGAAAATCTCATTATTTTTTAAATTATTTTTTTAATGTGTTTTTTAATGTATATAGATAAACAATACAAAGTCTAATGCAGTTTTTTACTCTCACTTTTAGATGCTTTCCTTATGTGTTCAAGTGTTTGCCATGCTGGTTATCTGTGCAGCCAACACTGCGAACAGAGATATTTCAGTAAACATTGATTTGGTTTATATAATAATTTTATAAACAAATAAGACCAACATTTGACAATATTCTTACATTATAATTGCTGTTGTACAGTAACTGCGTAATGTAGCAGATAACGTTATTTCATGATATTTTATTGCAGTATACATTCAGAGCTTGGAATATGGTTGACCAGCCTTTGCAGGAGCAACTTGCTGTTGTGTATAAGGTAGTGGTGAATTTAAAATGCTTTGGTGTCCTAAGCATTTCAGTTTCTAATGGGAGAGCGGTATGAGCATTTTTTTTCTCTGTATTTATTTAGGAGATGGAAAGCTTGAAACATGAACAAGCAGTAATGAAACAAAAGCAAGAAGCCTTGAGCCAGGTAAAATTAAAGCCGATAATTCAAGATTTTTTGTTGGTTGAAAAAGAAAGAATGAAAGAAGGAAAAAGAAAAAGAAAGAAAAAGAGAAAGAGAAAGAAATGTAATAATTGTAATCTGCTAAATTGTATTGGACATTAAAAAAAAGTTTCAAGCAAAAGTTGTAAAAAATTAAATATATCATGAATAATATATGCAGATTAATTGTTCCATCATATGAATTTCAATGTCAAAATATGGCCCAATCTATCTAAATTTATCCTACTGTGAGACAAACGATTTTCTTCAGAAACTAATATGATTGTTTTGTTGTAGGCATTACCATACTGTTCACAAAAGCCTATTGATACAGATGTGGAGATGAATTTGACATCACTACAAACAGGTAAGTTAAAAAGAAAGAAAGAAAGAAAGAAAGAAAGAAAGAAAGAATTACCATACTGTTCACAAAAGCCTATTGATACAGATGTGGAGATGAATTTGACATCACTACAAACAGGTAAGTTAAAAAGAAAGAAAGAAAGAAAGAAAGAAAGAAAGAAAATCCCTCTATGCTTTGTTTGTTTACATATTTATTTATTAATAATAAGAAAAAAATATTATTAATATTATTATTATTATTATTATTATTATTATTACATTTTATAATTAAGTTTAAAATTATTCAAATGAATTACTATTAATGGATAAATAGAAAAATTAATGGATGCCATTAAGTAATTAGAAAAAAATATTCAATAGGTGAAGGATTGAAAATGTAAGTATTTTAATGAATTATTTTGAAGAGTTTGGACACACTTACTTCATTAATACTATCCAGTCCATACCATCCAGTTTTTTTTTTCTTCAAAAAAGGACAATTTATGTCTGTCTTTAATAGGCAGCAACCATTTGCTGTATACCCTCACCTAGGATGGAGATGGAGATGAAGGCTCTGGTGAGGATGACAGTCACGAGGCCTCTGACCCCTGCAATCACTATACAGCGTTGGACCAAGCCTGGAGAGCCACAAACTACACCACCAAGAATGTTGCTTGTGACCGTCGTGTCCAGTGGAAGGGCTGGTACCATCTCTTCTATCGTGGGAAACCCATTCAGATGCCTGAGAGGTGTGTGAGGAAAGAAATGTGTGGCACGCATGCTCCACTGTGGCTCGTCAGCGGTCATCCCCGGAAACGGGACGGGGTTGTCACCCGCAAGGTGTGTGGAAACTGGAAAAACAACTGCTGCTTGTTCAATCTCCTCCCATTCAAGTGAAAGCATGTAGGGGAAACTACTACGTTTACAAGTTTGTCAAACCGGTAGCTTGTCATCTGGCATATTGTGCAGGTAAGATATGATGCACATGGATTTTCAGAGAAATGTTAGGTATTTATATATAAGCTATTGACTGTTGTACACCATCCTTTCAGATACTAACACAATTGTCTGTGGAAAGTGCAGAAAAACGGAGTCTTGCATCAGCAGAGACAAAATCACCTGGATGTGTAAGAAAAACAAAATGAGAAGTGAGTAATTTCTCTTTATCAGTATTTAAATTACTAAACACTGTGAAATTTAGTTCTTATTATTACAATTATCTTCCTTTTAAGGAAAATAATGCAGCATTTTATTTCCTTGTGATTTGTAGTGAAAGTAAACGTCCATTTTTTTGTCACCTACCCGGCCAGCATCTCAGGAAAAGTGAACAGGATTATGTACAGGAAAGTGTATGTGAATCAAGGCGGGGCTTTCAACACTCGTACTGGGATATTTAGAGCTCCAGTTTCTGGCGTCTATCAGTTCTTCTTCTCCACACAGACTGGGGGGAGTGGGACAACTGATCTATGGCTGGTTGTAAATAATTACTGGGTGGCTGTGTCTCATAGCAATGTTCAGGGCTCCAACTTGGTTGGGAATCTCTCTACATACATGACGACTCTGCGCAAGGGTGCTACGGTTTATGTGACCCATAACCGTGGCCGCTCTTGGGCCAGTAATGCATCCAACACCATCGTTTTTGATGGTTCATTGCTTATGTTGAGAAAAATCTAAGGCAATGTTAAAGTCATCTGAGACAAAATTCAGAACATTTATAGTTTAATTAGAGGTCAATTTAATAGTACCAACTAGTCGGATTGACTTATGTAATATATACAATGGTAAAACATGTTCTGCTAGATCTGTTTATTCATTGCTTTAACTATTTTTAAACATGTGTCTTGCTGAGAGATATATTTCAAATGCAAATACCCTTAAAGGGTTAGTTCACCCAAAAATGAAAATTAGCCCATAAATTATTCACCCTCAAGTCATCCTAGGTGTATATGACTTTCTTCTTTCAGACGAATCCAGTCGGAGTTATATTAAAAATGGTCTGTGATCTTTCAAGCTGTTTCATGCCACTCAGCGGGTGTTGCATTCCTTCAGTCCAAAAGCAGTTTTAAAACGTAATAATCACTTTAATGTAGCTTGCGCTCACTGTTGTAAACAGAAGCAGTTCCGGGCAGATGACATATGAGGTCGGCTTTGTGCAAAGTTTTATTTTACACTATGATTATTGTTATTGTAGTAGATAACTACTATAATAAACTAGTATGTAACTTTCAGGAATAGTATTGTCCCAGTCTCCTAGAGACACAGGTGGGGGCAGCAGAGTCATCCTATTGTATTTAATCTGGGAGGCTGTCACTTGGCCACTGATAGCTGCACAGAGCAACCTGAGCCATCTTCAGTCCTCATTAAACTTAAACACCTTGTGTCTTAAGGTCACTACAGACATGTTGACAGCACGTGCCAGGCCAAAATCATTTAAAAAAAGTAAATGTGTTTTATTAACGTTAATTTAAACCATTATTGTGCTTACATGTGAGCACCTGTAAATGTGGTTTTGGTTAGTTCTGTTGTCAGATTTGTTGTAATTAAGTAAAATGCTGAACAACCCTGAGACTCACTCAAATGGTATTTTATCCATTTCGTTATATGGCCAGAGGACAGACGGACATTCCAGTGATATTGAGAAACTCACTGATGATGACTAATAGTAGTATAAAAGGAATGCTAACTTTGCACAATTAAAATGTGACCATCCCATTAAAATTACTGATAATTATAATGTTAACTTTGGCAAATGATTTTAACATTTAGGCTACTCCTTTTTTAAACTAAGTATGTATTGTATGTTACAAAAACAATTCAATTTCACTTGTAAAGTTACGAGATAAGCTACTAGTACTTATTCCTAAAGTGGAATTCACTCCTTTCTAGTAGTCGCTATCCAAATAGTGACATGCTATTTCCTACTGGTAAGAAACGCACATTTTCGCTATTTAATTCTATGGCGATTTGAGTTTCAGCGCAATTTTCACTTCTGACTTGTTTGAATTTGATTGTTGCAATTTTTGGATTACGTAGGCCTAATAAAAATAAGTATGCTACTAGTAACAAAAAAAAAGTTGATAGGTTTAAGTAACAGATGTGAATACTGCTGGCCATAGCTGACTCGAAACTACCTTTGTAACTTTATCAATTGATGTTTAGAGGTAGTCTAAGCGCGAACGGTTTAGCTCGCGCCCCACAGGGGAGGGGCTTCGGCGAGACTGGCAGGATACCGAAGCCACAGTGTGTTTAGGCGAGACGAGTGAAGCTCGTGGAAAAAGGGATGAGAGGTGTGACGCTCGATGTAGCGGTCTATCACTTTTAAACACCGGGAGGCTCGAAAAGTTGTGTGAAGTTTTCAGGCGACCGAGGAGCGTGTAGCTTTAGGAATTTCAGCCTTTGGGAAGACGACAACAGTTTATAGTTAACAAACAATGCTTGTTTAAATATTCCTTTACTAATAACATGAAAAGAAGCCGAGGAGTAGTGCGCTAGGCAAATGTAAACAAATTCATGGAGATATGTTATAACGTTACCTCCGTTTTGGTATTGTCGAATTGATTTGTGTATTCGTGGGATAGTCAATAGTTAGCTTTACATTTTGGCATTTCTATATTACTAACGCGTTAATATGGCAGAGCACGAAAGTTTGGAGTTCGGAAAGGCGGACTTTGTTCTTCTGGACAATGTGTCTTTGGAAGAGTTTATGGCCAACCTCAAACTCAGGTAAGATAATTCACTTATACTGGGATCCCAGTTGCCACTTGCTTTTGTACGGGACAGGTATCATAGTGGTACCTGTATTCTGTATTTTTGCTTTGGATTTTGAAGTCGAATCTCAATTATTAAAAAAAAAAAATCAACTCTATTCTTCGCTTCTGTCTAAACCACACACACATTCACCCACACCCACAGTCATATCGATATGTGATGCAGGTTAGTGTTAGGCCTACACAGTTACATTGTGATTATATTTCTGAACTGTACTCATACTGTGAGCTAGTAACTACAAATCTGAATCATCCTCATTGCATAATGCATTAGCTAGGATCTACTGTGGTCAGATGAAGGTGTAATTCAAAACATCTCGCAAAACATCTTGAAGAGTGAATCATATAGTTATTGACTCATATGTTAGAGAGTACATAATACATCTGGAGTAAACTAGCCTTAAGTTTTTCAGGTCAAGGGAACAATGAATTACACATTTAATGTCAACATTAAAGGAATTACTGGCATTGTTGTATTTGCTGTGTCTGTTGTAGCGTCATACAACTGGCTGCACCTGCTGAGCCAGAGTGCTGTATGACAGTCTCAGAGGTGTGTTGCGCATGGCAACACCCCCCTCTGATCGGCCTTATTGTTCAAACAAGTTTGCAGTGGATATCCTGCTATTGTGTTTTATGTTTTTGTTGATGTGGATCACATTTCCTCACCAGCACAGTGTCAATAAATGACTTGCTGGCTCTTATAAGGTGAAGGTGAATGTAGTTTGAGAATTCAGCACTTTTTGTTAATGGTTAAAATAACAATGCCATAAAATCACAAAATCGCTTCTCTGTAATGTCACTTAACTAGTGATAGTGACCTATATGTTGTTGTCTCACAAGGACACTAAATTACCTTATAGTTCTGGTGATATTACAGTTAGTGTTTTCCAGTTAATTGAAGGATATGTTTTTGGATCACATAATAAGCTATAAATAATAATAATTTCAAATGTGTAAATACCATTGAAATTGAAGTCAGTCGTATAGTTGAGCTCCTTTTTAAAACCATAAATTATTTAATAAATAAATATAATATGTAATAAATGATATTTGTAAATATATTATAGAAAATTATTTTAAACAATAATCCTATTTTTCAATATGAATATTTTTACTGTATTGTTACTGTAGCATAAGACTTAAAAACATGAAATAATCTTACTGACCTAAACCTTACTGTTCAAAGGTTTGGGTCAGTAAGATTATTTCATGTTTTTTAAGTCTTATGCTACAGTAACAATACAGTAAAAAGAGTCATATTGAAAAATATGATTACTGTTTAAAATAATTTTCTATAATATATTTAAAAATATAATTTATTCCTATAATTTATGTTGTACGACAGCAGTTTAATGCCACGTTAAAAAATTAATCTAAGATTATGAGATTAAAGTTGTAATATTTTGAGGAAAAAGTCAAAACTACAAGAATAAAGTCAAAATTACGAGAATAAAGTTGAAATATTTTGAGAATAAAGTTTAAATATTTTGAGAATAAAGTTTAAATATTTTGAGAATAAAGTCAAAATTACAAGAATAACGTCAAAATTACGAGAATTAAGTTGTAGCAATTACGAGATTGAAGTTATAATATTTTGAGAGTATAGCCTATATTGAGCATGCAAATGGTCTGTATTGGGAGCACTGGGAAAAATTCTGGTGGCCTGGCAACTGATTTGAATATATGTGGGATTATATACGTGGGATGTGTCATATACTCGCAGGGACAGTATGCTTGGAAATAATATTTCAAGTCTTCGAATGCATTCATTATTTGTAGTGCGCCAGCCACCTAATAATAACAATAAGCTTTGTGCTTTTGGTACTTTTAATATAAAACAAAGTCTCAGCTTTTAAATTCTGTCAGTTTTATAGCAAATACAAACAATATTCTTTGCAATAATGTGTTTTTCATGCTCTTTAATGTGGTGTGACAGATCGCTGTATTCGTCTCAGTTTAAGCGGCATCTTTTCGATTACGAGATATTCGATTGAAAAGTGAATTTTTCAAACACCATGTGGATGCAGATAAACAACTTGGCCATTAATTAGCAACAGGAGATGCTTACTGGTTCAAGTGACTCAAAAAGCACAAGGTGTCTGTTTTTTCCCACCTCTCAGCCATGGCCTGATTTTCTCCCTGGCTGGGAGATGGCGTGTGCAGTTTGTTATTTGCAGAGGGTGTGACCCGGCCAGCTTCCTGCTTCTTCAGTCTCCACATCTGTGTCTGGGGCTTTAGCTGGAAGAGCAGCAGCTATGTGATGCCAGATCACATCCTGTGCCCTCTGGAGTGATAAAGAAGAGTGCTGTTGAACTGGAAATCACTTTTAATGTGATGCCTTTTGAAGGCCGTTTGCTTTTAATTCAGGAAGAACATACAGTATGTGATGTCAAAGCAAAGCTCATTTGGATAATGTAGATACATTTTATCCAGTGAAATAAGCTGTATTTATAGTCAGCCAGGGTTTGCGCTGCCAAAGAAGCTCCTAAATATAACAAAATTGAAAAGCAGCCTTTCTATGAAAGACAGAATGTTTAACCAAGAGATTTAAAGCAAATTTTTCCAATCTGTTTAGTTGGGTTTTATGGTTTAAGCTCTTTACAGTGAGGTGTCAAAGTTAAACAAGTGTCAGGACTGCTGACACATACTGTACATTGTAACATGATTTGAACTCTGCCCATGACACAACGTCATTTTTTGAACAAGAGTTTGTGTGGGCACTCTGAAATAACAGCTTAATTTGATGTGCGCTGAGGGCTTGACTTTATATGGCAGTGTTGTTTGGTCTGCCCCTAGGATCTTGGGGAGGTTTTTGGCAATCCTCTGCACTTTTCCAAAAACAATTACAAGTGCTGCCTGAGACCATGTTCCAAATTCTTCCAGACACTGGCTCTGATACTGCAGATGAAATAGTTGATAATCAGTATGCCGTGGCAGAGCCTTCCAGCTTTCATGTGTTATTCAGACGAAAGTCAAGTCTAAAATTGTCTTCAGCAAACTAGTAATTTTCATAGTTTGAACTTGTGGTACTGTATACTTTATGTACTGCATTTAATAGATGAATCTTTACTTGATAGTCTTGACTTTTTCCCTTTACTTAGATGATGAGTTTAACCTTTGACTCTTTTGTAGTTGCACTGAGTGGCTAGAAGTGACGGGAAGAATGGGCTCAGGAAAATACTATTGGCAACTTATAAGGCCTCACTGCTCTTCCTATTGACATTTTCCTGTACTAAAGATGTAAACTTTGACCCTCACAGTTCTTTAAGGCACTAGCAGCTAGTGTAATGGGCTTGATTGATTGTTCCAAAGTCTTTGTGTTTTGGTCGTTCTAAAAGTGAGAAACGGAAAAAAGGACCAACTGATTGAATGTTTATTAATTATTGTATCTTGCAGTGGTTCTCAACTTATGTGTCATGCTTGTCACAGACAGCAGGGAAAAACAATTCTGAATACAAATAATAAAAAGCAGCTAACCATATAATCATGCATATTTCAAAAGGCAGAATATATTAGGCTTAGGCTATACCTTTGACAGAAAGGAGAACACACCCATGTTTTCAATAATACAGTATATAATACAAGTTATATTGTGAAATTATTAATTATTACAATTTAAAATAACTTTTCTTGTTTAATTTTGAAATGTAATTTATTCCTGTTTTCAGCAGTCATTACTCCAGTCTTCAGGGTCACACGATCCTTTAGAAATCATTCTAATTTGTTGATCAAGTTAAAATTCTTATTATTATCAATGTTGAAAACAGTTGTGCTGCTTAATTTTTTTGTGAAAACCACAATGGTTTTTTTCTCACTTGGTAAAATGACATTATTCGGGTATTTGTTTCTTCATGTGGTCCCACTTAAAACAATACACATCTTGGTAAACCAACATCTTAATAATTGTACATAGGTTATGGAGTTAATATTTAATTTAAGGACTTTATTGTTAACTTTTGTCAACTTTTTGTTACTAGATGTAAAATGTAAATCTGCATCTTGAAACAAAGTTGAGATGAGAACCACAGTTGTAATATATCTTGCTAGTCATCTGTTTTTCAGGTTTATTGTCACAGGGGTCTATTTCTTCCCATTTTCTAAGAAAAATTACACATCTAGTGCAGATGATTGCTTAAAAATTGACGTGCTGTGTTGTGTGGTCATAGAGTGGAATGAGGGAGACTTTCAAAGCAGAAGGCTGTAAATCTGTGCAGTTTCCTCACAGCTTTTTATCAGGGTCTTTGTTGAGCAAAATCAGCCGGATGATGGCCGTAAATAGGGGTCTAAGGTTAGGTTAAAGAGTGCTACAGGAAATCGTGAAAATTGAGCCCATATCCTTGTTTCTGTTTCATATTTACAGTATGGTGCCACTGGATAAATACAAACTGGAGACAAATATAAACTCAAGCAACCGAATGAATTCCAGCCTCTTTTGTGTCTTTGAATGAAATTAACCTTTTATAAGTCCTCATGGGGAAGATCACAAAGACACCATTTATAATAGTGGTGTTTGAATTTGATCTTCCTGTCGTAGTTTTATCTTGAGGATTTCAGTTCTGTGAAGCTGTTGGCTGAATAAACTTAAGCCTCTCCCATATCAACCGTATAAAAGCTCACTTGTTGCTTTAACAGCAGGGCCACGTGGAGTCCAGCTGCCACACATGGCAACCCGATTCCCATCCTGCACAGCGAACTGCGCAGGGATCAAAGTCCTCTCAGAGCTCAGGTGCACTGCGCAGGGCCAGAAACAAGGTCAAAGGTTTTATTTCCCTATCCTGTAAGGATAGATGGAGCAGCAGAGATATGATTTGGCCTGTAAGGAAGAATGATACATTTACAGATCTTTTTATGGTCAGTGCTTTATGTGTATATTTAGGTACTTTGACCAGCACTGCTTATTTTTAAAGGTCCTCAGTGTGAGAGATGAAGAGATGAAGAAAGAAAGCCACTGGAAAAATACTTTCCATATAAATTTTACAAGCCCAAAGGATTTGTTCTGTGATGCTATAATAGATCCTGAACAAATGCATGGTACATCTTGTCCTGCTTTGAGTTCCATGCTTACTTGCAGCTATGGATTCTTGTGTGGTCAGGTTTTTTTCTATCAATAAAAACACAGACAGTACTCCTAGTAGATTAGATTTTTACTTATTCGCTTACAAAAATTGTATTGATATGCAAGTACAGCTAGATATGGAAGTACAGCTTCTGTCTACTTGAATAGGGAAACATTTAAAGGGTTAGTTCACCCCAAAATGAAAATTCTGT
>NW_015557126.1:61264-73915 GCF_001515605.1 Sinocyclocheilus anshuiensis | reverse complement strand
TGTTCCCAGGTCCAGAAACGTAGTAAGGACATCGGTAAAACAGTCCATGTGACATCAGTGGCTCAACGTCTTCCGCCACCATTTTGGAGAGTACCCAAGAGCATAATCGACATAATCAGCGTTGTTTACATTCGGGGGAGAAAGCGCGCGCATGAATGCAATCTGTGTAATCAGCATTGTTTATGCTTAGGGGAAAGCGTGCATATGTGTTGTGATACTCTAAAAAGTATTCTCGTAGCTTTGTAAAATTACGGTTGAACCACTGATGTCACATGGATTATTTTAACGATGTCCTTCCTACGTTTCTGAGCCTTGATCGTGTTAGGATCCTTGTTGTCTATGGGAGGGTCAGAGAGCTCTCGGAATTCATCAAAAAATATCTTAATTTGGGTTCCGAAGATGAACGAAGGTCTTACGGGTTTGGAACGACATGAGGGTGAGTAATTAATGACAGAATTTTCATTTTTGGGTGAACTATCCCTTTATCCCTTTTTTAATAACAGTAAACTGTTATTTTTGGATAACAGTTTATCCAAAACTGTTCAGGATTATGTTGCAATAATATATGTCAAATCAGCAAGAAGTGTCATATAATAATTGTATTTATATATCTACAGTTTTGAATATTATGATTTACCCATTTTTCTACAACTTCTTTGTATTATTGAAAACACTGAATTATTTTATTTAATTTTATTTACTACAGGGTTCAACTCTATCCCTGTTGTTTTTGAATATTGTTTCCTATTTTTCTTTAAATAACATCTAAGATCTTATCCCTTCTTGTCATTTCCCTGCTGAATCTTGCTGTTAAGAAAATTAAAATGTGCTGAAAATTCACCCTCTGTCTCAACCTGCATTTCTTCATTGGAACAGATTGGGAGAAGTTTAGCCTGACCTCACTTGCTCACCAATGGATCCTCTGTAGTGAATGGGTGCCATCAGAATAAGAGTCCAACAGCTGATAAAAACATAATAATAATCCACAAGTAATCCGCACAACTCCACTCCATCAGTTAATGTTTTGTGATACGAAAAGCTGTGTTTGTAATAAATCCATCATTAAGATCTTTGAACTTAGTTCAAATCATTGCTTTCAGCTAAAATATTCTTCTTTAAACATAATATTGCTTTCTCCAGTGAAAAAGCCATCTTGAATAAGGAAAGAAATATGCACAGATCAAGCACCCTTTACATGCTACACAGTCCAAAACAGATCTAAACAAATATGTCGGTGGATTTTGATGTAAGAGGACAATAGGGGATGAACTTTTTCACTGGAGGAATCGTTATTGTGTATTTTGGCCAGAAGCATATGTCTGTCAAAAGCTTCGTAGTTTGATGGTTTAAAAAAACAGCCCCATTTTCTCTCACTCTTCAGAGGCCTGTCTACCCTCAAGAATTTCCATACAACCCCCTGTAATCTGAAACATATCAACGGCCTTACATAAACAAGGCTGTTGCTTTTTTGGCCTTTTTTCCCCCAGAATAAGCTTAAAGCTCCACAGACGTCTCATTTGTGGACTGTGTGCCTTGGCTGGCGGTCACTGATACCACTAAGCATGTTAGAGGAGCTCTCTCACTCACTTTCACTGTCTTTAAGGTTTATAGCCTTGATATATTTTACAGTCTTGACTGACCCCTCACCCTCTTCATAACCCTTTTCTCTCTCATGTTTAAGACAGGCATAGCCCCAATTTCATTAGTCTGTCTTTCCTTACGCACACGAGCGACTCCAAAATAATTCCCAAATTGTGTATTCACCACTGCTGGAAACCCATTTCCTCTCTCCAACCGATGATGTGGTTTGATGATTACATTACATAGACACATTAATGAGATTATATGTAATCTGTTCTAGCTAATAACATTTAGATGGGACACTATGATGGATGTGTCATGTTTTTTAATGCACTTTTTCTCTAGTAGTTCAAACCATTTTCATGCAGGTCTGCGTCCTGCTGTTTCGGTGGTACCGTGTTAGCCAGGTGTCAGTAACAGTCACACTAATTTCCACTCTGCTTCTTCCTTTCCTTTAGTTTTCAGCCAGTTACCTCATTACTTTCTTTCTCATCTTATGTCTGTTTTAGTACTTTCCATCCATGCCCTCTTTTTACCCTGATGGAAATCGCTTCTTGAAATAGCTTGCTGAGTAATGTCTGACTCCGTTTGGCTGGTCTTGTCGTTTTGTCTGCTTTTTTCTTCTTGAGTTGGCCATCATCTCATCCGCTACTGCTCAGTGACATCATATTGGGATCAGAATCATGTGGTAAAAGCTCAGATGACTCAGAGATTGGCTCAAGGCCATGTCTAGTCACTTTGCTGTTGCTCTCTGAAACACAATCGTCAAAACATGCCTCCGTTTTCCCCTTATTTTCTTTCCCTCATCCTGACGTGAGAACAAAAACTGCCTGTGATCTCAGGGAGACAATGAAGGTAGTGGGCCAAAATAACAACCTTGCTGGCGCGCTCTTACATTTACACCTGGCTCTCATTTCCTGAGTAGTCAGTGCAAAGCTAATGAATGTTAGCGTGAAAGCTGCACGTTTAAGACATGACTTGAAGTTTTGCCAAGTGGGACACACATTTTCCCCATTCAGGCTTTACGCACAGTAGTATGTTTGTAAAGGAGGTTAGCTTGACAAGAGTGAGTCAAATTGAGTCCAGTGGGCATAAAGAGCTTTCCAGAAAAATATTATTTTTTTTTGCTGTTGAAGGATGTGTGTTAAGCTTTAAAGGATTGTCAACAGTACAGAAGCAGCTGGTGTGCAATCAAATGTACAAGTTGCACATAAACTTATTTTGAATGTGTGAGAAGATTTATTGTGGTAGGGGTGACATGATGCTTTAAAGATTAATTCACAGGGCAAGAGAATGGCAGCTGTCTCAAATAGAATAAGGGATATACTGGATATTTAATAGTGCACGGTCATTTCCTTTATTTGTACATTTATATTACCTTTGATGTCATCTTATGCTCTCTTGACGTCTTTAACAACACTGTTAAATGCAAGTCTGAACATGAATATCCAAATTCATTCTATACATCTTAATATTGTGATACATAAATTAATTTCAATGATCTCCAACATTTCTCGTCAGATTCTCCTCAAATTATTATGCTTTGATTTTATTGCTCTGTATTTTTTTGTATATTTCAACAGATGTCTCTTTATTTATCCTAAAGAATTTTAGGAGAGACATAGGCATAACTGAGATCTCCAATAATTCTTCTGGGGCTGAGCTGTCTCTGGGGGTGCATGATAGACAGTCCAGAGGGCAATTTGTTATCAGATCATACCCTGTATGCTCTGTTAAGCTGTGGACTGAGTAACACTGATTGCTTGGTGGTAAATTGTGTGCAGGGGATAAGCAAGGATCAGGAACAGATTATCCTTTCATTGCTGGGGTTGTGAATACACAGGCTTTGATTTGCTATCTAGGAGTCGGACCTTCTTATAAGTCAGTGCTTTAGTGTGCAGGCCTTGAATGTTCATATTCCTGTGTTCCATCTTCTCTGTTTGTACTTTGTCTTTTTCTCTGTCTCTTTGTCTCTAATTCTCTGTACCTCTTTTATTTATCATGTACTGCTGTCCAGTTCAGTCAATTTTCACTCCTCTAACTTTTTTACTCTTACTTGCAACTAGTGTGAGGGAATTTACAGGCTACACCACACCCTGGTCAACCACAAGCAAATAACCTCAAGAGACCCACCCAAACAAGCCTGAAACCAGTAGTTATCCACAGCCTGGCTAGTGACCTCTTTCTAAAAATGGTGTCAAGCTCTTATTGTCTGGGACTTCGGATGACACGTGTTTGAAAGGTTGGTCTTTATGTGGTGAAGGGTGTAGCTCTGAATGCAATCTCTTCAACTTGCTTGAAATATATATATATTTTAAGTATTTAATGGGTATGGAGCAATTAAAGGAATATTTGGCCCAAAAATCATTGTTATCATCTAGTCACCCTCATATCTTTCTTGTGTGAATTCTTTTCTTTACTGTTTTTGTCCATTATAATAAAATTCAGTGGGGTTCAAAACAACATTTGCCACCACTGGCATTCATTGTATAGGCAAAACACAAACAAACACTGAAACTTACTGAACTTCTTTCATGAACCACGGAAGAAAGCAAGTCATATAGTTTGCAACAACATGAAGATTTTCATTTTTGATTGAAATATCCCTTTAATGAATCAAATTTATTCCTCTGATCAAAAACGATGCTAGGTACACCAGCATTATTATCGTTCAGAGGAATAAATTACTGGACAATAACGCTGATGCTTCAACCTGTGGAGTAGATCCAGCTGTTAGAGGAAGTGGCCCTGTGCTGTCTGACACACGTCTTTAATCTTCATGCAGCAGCAAACCCTCCCTAGGCCTTCTGGGAAAGAAGGGATGACAGAGCCTCAGCCCCTACTCCTCTTCCCAGATCTCTCTGCTCACTCCCAGGAAAAGCTCTAAAAAACCTGGACAACACCTTAAATCCCTCCTCTTTCAAAACAATTCATATTTGTCTATTTATGTTAAAAAATGCTCTGAAATGTTCAGGAAACTGATTCAAAGTTAAGCCATAAATCACTTTTTCACATTTTCAACACTGGTTTTTAGGGAAAATTTGATAAATTTTGTAAATATGGTTAAATTAGAGCTGAGTAAATCTATGGAGCTGCTTCTAGATTTCTGAAAGAGCAGATTCAGTGTGGGCTTTTTATCAGATGTTGATAATCTGATCACGGAGGCAGATGGGAGATGACGATTCAGTGTTTTCCCACACACACCCCACGACATGCTGGGATTTTGTTACACGCACAATAGATTTCTGTGGGCAGCTGTCCTCTAGGACTAGGGCGAACTTAAAGGGTTAAGAGTTAGTCATGTCTTTAGATGAAAGTGAAACGTGATGGAATCGGCAAGATTTGCTGACAGGTTCTGAGACATTTGAGACATCACATTTGTGACTGGCTGAGATGTGATGAGAGGACAGATTAGGGAAACAGTGGTTTGTGCTGTGTGCTCTGACATTAATGAAAGTGATCACATCAATATGTTTTGGCTATGACTTTGATAAAGGGCTTGTATCTTGTTTCCACAAATTGCAATAGATACCAGTGTTTATACTGAAATGTAACTTTTGTGAGGGCACACATTTCCTGAGGATAGGACCAAATGGTGGTATCAAAGGACAAAAGCATACAATGAGTGTGTCTTTCCTAGAGTTTGATTTGGCTCAAAAATGAGCCGCTGTGTTTACAAATACAGTAAAATGCACACTACCATTCAAAAGTTTTGGGTCAGTAAGATTTTTTTTAGCAAGGATGTTTTTAATTGTGAAAGTGACAGTAGGGACTTTTACATTGTTAAAAAATTTCTATTTCAAATAAATGCTGTTCTTTTGAACTTTCTATTCATCAAAAATAAAATCTGTAATCATGTTTTCCACAAAAAATTTAAGCAGCACAACTGTTTCCAAAATATTTTTTATTAGATAATTGCAGTCTTTATGAGCTTGACAGACTGATAGACTTCTTTCAAAAACAAAAATTACTTGTACCTATCCCATCTTTTGAGCGGTAGTGTATCATTTAGTGTATTCCATACATTGAGTGATGACTCTTATAATAGACTCTTTTTAAAAAATGTATATTATTTATATTATATTATATTATATATATTATATTATATATGTTATATTATATCAGTTTCATACATGGCCACATGCCTTTGATAACTCATATAATGTGGAAAATTGTTCTTTGATCTTTACAGATAAAAAGGATGGAAAATGCTTGTGAAAACCTAAATTATGTCTGCTTTGGTACAATATTAAAATTAATTCTATTAAAAAAATGTTCTTTACAAATGAGACATAATACAGTTATTTATCAAAATGATCCCTCTGTCATTATCATTAGTTGGCGTTGTGCTCCCTGAGGGGCTGATGTGTGTGAGTAGAGCCAGCCTGCTGTGTTGGGGTGTGGAGGCCTGGCCTGTGCTCCTTACACACAGACCTCACATTGACAGAAGAACAATGGTGTGGGTACACCGCAGCATCCTACTCCGCAGGCTGGCACAAAAGAGCCTTTTCATGCAGGCTGCTCCAGGGCTGGCCTGACAGGCTGCTGCCACCAAAGGCACACGCATCACTACCATGCCACCCTGCTTGCCATTCATCCCTTGACATCACATGTGATATATAGCAGCACTCATACTATGCTGAATCTGTTTGGCTGAGATAAAACTTCTTTTACATTTACTTAATTGGACAGTTCACCGACAAATCAAATTTCCTGATCTTCATGTTGTTCCAAACTCATATTACTGTCTTTTTCACAAAACGAGAAAGTTCCTTTGCATATAATAAAACTTGATGTTGACCACAGGCTGCAAAAAGGAAAAAAGAAAAAAAAGAAAATCACTATAAAAGTAGTCAGTTTACCTTGTGAGCTGTATTCCAAGTTTTTAAAACCCATATGCTTTAAGTTAGGAATATACTGAAATTTAAGTTGTTTTATGTTGTATGGAAAAGAGTAGCTTGGACATTCTCCTAAATGTGTTTCACAGAATTAAAAAAGCAATACTGGTTTAAAAAAAAAAAAAGACATGAGGGTGGGAAAAGTTTCATTTTTGGGTGAAATGATTACAGCTGTAATAATCACACAAGTTTGGCGTTGGTAAGATTTTTATTTTTTTTTAAAGATCTCTTATGTTCAACAAAACTGCATTTGTTTAATCAAAAACGCAGTAAAAACAGTAATATTGCGACATATTATTACTATTTAATTATATTTAAACATTTAAAATGTAATTTATTCCTGTGATGGCAAAGCTTAATTTTCAGCAGAAAAGTTTCATTTTTGGGTGAAATGATTACAGCTGTAATAATCACACAAGTTTGGCGTTGGTAAGATTTTTATTTTTTTTTAAAGATCTCTTATGTTCAACAAAACTGCATTTGTTTAATCAAAAACGCAGTAAAAACAGTAATATTGCGACATATTATTACTATTTAATTATATTTAAACATTTAAAATGTAATTTATTCCTGTGATGGCAAAGCTCAATTTTCAGCAGCCATTACTCCAGTTTTCAGTGTCATGTGATCCTTTAGAAATCATTCTAATATGCTGATTTGGTGCTCAAGAAACATTTCTTCGATGTTGAAAACAGCTGTACTGCTTAATATTTTTGTGGATTCTCTGATGATTAGAAAGTTCAAAAGAACAGCATTTATTTGAAATAGAAGTCTTTTGTAACATTATAAATGTTACAACTAAAGGGTGACTTAATGTTGACAAAATGTTCATTTTTGGTTGATTTAAACTGGGTGAGTTTAAAGTATGCACACCAAGTGCACAATTGGATCTTACTGAATCCATTTTTTACACTTCAGAATGTGTCCACAGTGATTATTCTGGTCTAAAAGATCACTGTTAATTCTATGAATCCCTGCTGTATTTGTGAGAGGACCTGAGGGAATTGAGGCCTGTTTCTGTGACTTGTTTGTGTGAATGTAGTTGTATGGTACATTTCTGCTCTGAAGGGCATAAATAAGATAATCTCCTGGGATTGCAGCTGTTCTTAATACTACTGAGTCTAACCGTTCTACATGTACCTGGATGTTTGAACTTAATTAAGTAGAGTTGGAATCCTGAAAATTATCCATTCACAGCTTCAGTACTGCACAATAATGTAGTTCAGTATGAGACTATGAGGTCATGCCTCAAACTTCTAAGCTCACTGACTGGGGCAGGATGGAGCTGAGGGAGGCTTGGCAAACCCACAGGTTGAGAAGAAAGGATGCCTTATTCTAGGCATGACCCAGGTCTGCTTGTAAGAACAAGGAGGTGAGGTTCCCCTGAGGATGGAGCTCAGAACAGCCAGCTTTTTCGAAGCAGGGTGAACGTCAACTTCTGGCTATATGTAACCAAGGAGTTTAGAATGGGTATGGAGATATAATAGTCGTTGGGTTTTCTGAATGACTAGTCAACACCATTGCTGTGCTGGTTGAGTACTAACAAGCCTAGAAATTCACGTTGGTACTTTCAGCAGGATTTATTATTGTGCAAACAGATTATACAGCTCATGAAACATGACCTTGTCTATCCTGTGCTTTTTATTTGCTATTCCTGACAGAGATAATGAATTAAGCTGCCCTTTCTTTACATAAGGCTCTGAAATATGATTATACAAACCACACTGACCACAAACCAAATAGATCTGTTAAATAAATAAAAACAGACATGGTTAAATAAATATTCCATAATATGCATGAATGTGAATACAGCAGATCAATGATGTGCTTGTCTTTCTGCTGCAGGTTTGAAAAGGGTCGTATCTACACCTACATCGGAGAAGTGGTAGTGTCAGTTAACCCTTACCGTGCCATGAACATTTACGGGCGGGACACCATAGAGCAATACAAAGGCAGAGAATTGTACGAGCAGCCACCACATCTTTTCGCCATCGCCGATGCTGCATATAAAGCCATGAAGAGGAGGAACAAAGACACTTGCATTGTTATCTCAGGTAGACTATATCTGAATGTGTTGTGACTCACCATCAAACTCATGGGTGAACCTGTGGAGCAGCCACTGAAGTAATATAATATTTTAAGGAGAAAAATGCATTACTTCATCCTCAAATAATATTAAAAACAGCCTGTTGTCTTCCTTTTATTTGATTAAATAACAGCCCTTACTGGAACACAGGCTTTCGGGGTCTTCTTATGGGGCCGCAGTATGACTGGGAATGATGTGATTAGATTTGTGGTCAGACGAGAATAGCTGGGCACTGACGTGGTGTGTGGTTTCCCAGTCACAGAGGACTGCTTGAGCAGAAGCTCACAATAGAGTTCAGTGCTTGAGCAAATTGCTTTCTCAAGACATGCCCATTGTGTGAAAAAGATTAACGACAGTATGGTTGTTTCACAATTTCTAAAAAAATGTCTCTTTGAGACAGTGTTTGTTTTCCATCTGGTACACTGTGGAACTATTTTGAGGTGGGGCACATAGCTCAAGGGAAATAATCTGGTCCATTTAGATGTTGCCTCTATAAGTAAACATTGATTATTATTCAGTGAGTGACCCCAGGTGGTGACTACATTGCAAAAATATTTGGTATATATAGTGCCATCTTGTGGCAAATAGAGGAACATGTTTATTTATTAAGAGTAAAGTGTAATAGAAGTAAGAGCATCATTTTATGTCTTTGTTTAACCAATAAATTCCATGAGTACTTTTGTGTGGTTGTGGTTAAGGGCCATACCAAACAACTCAGAAAAGTGAAAGCTTTGGATTATTTTGTTTGCACCCTTTTCCCAGTTGCCAGGGGAATGTAAAATGTATATTTGATACTTTTAATAATTAATATTTCATGTTATGGTTATAGCTGTAATGTAATTACACAACTGTTCAAAAGTTTGAAGTCAGATTATTTGTTGTTGTTTTTGTTTTTGAAAGATATGTCTTATTCTGACCAAGGCTGCATTTCTTTGAAATACAGTAAAAACAGTAATATTGTTACAATTTAAAATAGCTGTTTCTATTTTAATATATTTTAATTTAATTCAAATAATTATAATTAATTATTTATTATATATTTTTATTTCTTATATTTATTTCTTATATATTATTATAATTTATTCCTGTGCAAAATCTGAATTTTCATCAGCCATTATTCAGTTTCTCATGATCCTTCAGAAATCGTTCTAATGTGCTGATTTGGTGCTCAGGAAACATTTCTTATTATTATTATCAATGTTGAAAACAGTTGTACTGCTAATATTTTGTGGAAACTGTTGTACATAGTCTCTGATTAATAGAAAGTTCAGAAGAAAAGCATTTATTTGTAACATTTGTAACATTACAGATTTCATTTCTCCCACTTTTGATCAGTGTAACAGAATACTAATACTAAATAGAAGTATTCATTACTTAAAAAACAGTAGTGCAGTTCAAAAATAAAAATACTAAAAATTAGTTAAGTTAATTTTTCACTCAAATTGATATGTTAGTTTTATTAGTAGTGTAAGAAAAAATATTAAATTGGAAAAAGAAATGTTTATTTAAAAAAGGCAACAAAAAAAAAAGGCAAAATAGAAGCATTTTTACTTGTGGTCTCAGACATTTGAATTCCATTGTAGATTGGAATGACTATAATTGGTTACTTCAGTTTATTAAATCATATTATATACCAATATACAAGTATTAGTCATTGTTTATTTACTTTGCAGGGGAGAGCGGAGCTGGAAAAACGGAGGCTAGTAAATATATTATGCAATATATTGCTGCTATCACCAATCCCAGCCAAAGAGCAGAAGTGGAGAGGTACGTACAACAAAAGCCTTTCTGTTCCTTTCTCCTCACTGCTGCAGTGATGAGTCATATTAAGACCATACTGCATAGCATGCCTCCTTAATGTTATAATCAACAACCACTGAGCATTTCAGTATTTTATATTATGTAGTTGCTGTTCATTATCATATAATTTTCAACATAATTTTCCTACGTAATTTTCAAAGTCGTTCCCTCCTTCAGGGAACGAGGGTTACCATACGTAACCGAGACATTTCTCATGGTAGTGAGTGAATAAATAATATATTTCCTTACGGGGAGTGATAGAAGTGAAATGTAGGGCAGAGATTAAAATAGCACTGGGTCATGCTAATTGAAATATGACAGATCCAAGTCGAGCTTAATAAATAAATGACAGGAAACTCTGCTATGCTTTTTGCTTTATCTCTGTTTTAATTGTGGAGCATGAGAAGTATAACACCCAGTGTAGGAATATGTAGGGCATGTTATGTTTAATCATAAAGTTCTTTATATATGGCTCTTGTGCAACATGTAACATAGACCTTCGTTCTTTTGTCTTAACTATGCAGCAATAGTAATAACAATAAAATCATGCTTTGCAACTGTTATTCACTGTCAGATGAATAGTGCTTTGTGCTATCAGCTTATCTCATACCAGTGTTATTGCACCCAGAAGATATGGTTTATTTTCTCTGCTTACTAAAGGTTAAAGCTCTTTGGAAACTGGGCATTGATCACTGGAAAATATTTTCCAGGAAGTACATCTAAAGTTATGCCAAAACACAGGGGCATCCATCACTGATTGCAGTTGTTGTAGTCTATAGTGATTTCCAACCAGGATAACGTATATTTGAGGGGGCACTTAAGCAGGTTTTAGAGGGTAAATAAGACTTTGATTTTGCTTTGTTAAACCTATAAAACAGGAATTATGATTTCAAAATAAATAAATTATTAAGAACATTAAAAGATCATTAAAAATAATTAACTTTGATTGGGCTTTTGGGATACCTAAAGCAAAAGAAGTTGGGCAATACTGTGCTAAAGGTCCAAAGCAAAAGCAAAGTAGAATTGTACAGGATGCAGTAGGTATTTCAGCTTGTCAGGCACTGAGTGGGGCACCTTCCTCCAATGTGCAGTGTAGGTCATGCATGGCTTTTCGGCAGGAGAACCAATGCTGAGCATTTTGTGGTCTGACCCATGCAGTAGACCTTATAAATCATCCACTAAAACACTCTTAACTGCCATGATGGGATACCACATGGTGATACTATATACACTAAAATAGCCAGATATAACCATGTATATTTGCTCATAAAGGCTTCATACAGACAGATTTGTGTATTTACTCTAATACCAAATGTCAGGATCAATCAGATCTATCAACCTCATATTGAAACTGACACTCGTTTAGCTGTAGTGGTGAACTGATGCACAAGTGGCTAATAAATGCAGTAGAAATGAAAAGAGTGTGTTTATACAGGGTAAAAAACATGCTGCTGAAGTCCAACTGCGTCCTGGAGGCTTTTGGGAATGCCAAGACCAACCGCAATGATAACTCCAGTCGGTTCGGCAAGTACATGGATATCAACTTTGATTTTAAGGGAGACCCCATTGGCGGCCATATCAACAACTACCTGCTTGAGAAGGTAGGGGGGCTAAAGAGGAGAAAATAAAGCTAAACTCTGATTAAAAAATGTATAGAAAATAATAGAAGTGACTCTCTTATAGGGCTGCACGATTAATCACGATTTGACTAATTAATCATGAAAGGCTGCAATTTGAAGGGGTCCTATTTTGCTCTTTTACAAAGTCTTGATTTTGTTTTGGGGGTGTACTAGAACAGGCTTTCATACTAGGTTGTTCGAAAAACACATTATTTTTCACATATTTTACATTATTACAACACATCTCTCCCCAGTCTGGCATGAACGGCTCAAATAGTTCCTGTATCAAATGAAGGCCCGCCTTCTGAAATACGAAATGTGCTGTGATTGGTTAGCTGGGCCAGTGTGTGTTGTGATTGGCACCAGTCGGCGCCTGGTCGGGAAATGTCATGCCCCTTACCATAGCCGCCTGCGTGCTTCAGTGTAAATATTGCATCAATATCAAATCAATTTGAGCGAGATTTAAACCCAGATGATTGTAATCACTCTAAGTTCGTCTGCCTTGGGAAAGCTAGCGTGTCTCTGACATAGTGATAACACTCGTTGCCTTCTCTAGTGCAGCTCAACCAGGTCTCGTCCCATTCGTCGATATTTGTGATATCACAAATCCCGGAAAATATGCATTGTAGTCCAAACGAGTCGTTCGTTGTAGTTTTTGAAAAGTGAT
>NW_015557126.1:58907-60918 GCF_001515605.1 Sinocyclocheilus anshuiensis | reverse complement strand
TTCAGCTTGTCAGGCACTGAGTGGGGCACCTTCCTCAAATGTGCAGTGTAGGTCATGCATGGCTTTTCGGCAGGAGAACCAATGCTGAGCATTCTGTGGTCTGACCCGTGCAGCAGGCCTCATAAATCATCCACTGAAACACTCTTAACCGCCATATACTATATACTATATACACTAAAATAGCCAGATATAACCATGTATATTTGCTCATAAAGGCTTCATACTTTGTGTATTGTGTATTTACTCTAATACCAAATGTCAGGATCAATCAGATCTATCAACCTCATATTGAAACTGACACTCGTTTAGCTGTAGTGGTGAACTGATGCACAAGTGGCTAATAAATGCAGTAGAAATGAAAAGAGTGTGTTTATACAGGGTAAAAAACATGCTGCTGAAGTCCAACTGTGTCCTGGAGGCTTTTGGGAATGCCAAGACCAACCGCAATGATAACTCCAGTCGGTTCGGCAAGTACATGGATATCAACTTTGATTTTAAGGGAGACCCCATTGGCGGCCATATCAACAACTACCTGCTTGAGAAGGTAGGGGGGCTAAAGAGGAGAAAATAAAGCTAAACTCTGATTAAAAAATGTATAGAAAATAATAGAAGTGACTCTCTTATAGGGCTGCACGATTAATCACGATTTGACTAATTAATCATGAAAGGCTGCAATTTGGTGATTGGTTAGCTGGGCCAGTGTGTGCTGTGATTGGTTAGCTGGGCCAGTGTGTGTTGTGATTGGCACCAGTCGGCGCCTGGTCGGGAAATGTCATGCCCCTTACCATAGCCGCCTGCGTGCTTCAGTGTAAATATTGCATCAATATCAAATCAATTTGAGCGAGATTTAAACCCAGATGATTGTAATCACTCTAAGTTCGTCTGCCTTGGGAAAGCTAGCGTGTCTCTGACATAGTGATAACACTCGTTGCCTTCTCTAGTACAGCTCAACCAGATCTCGTCCCATTCATCGATATTTGTGGTATCACAAGTCCCGGAAAATATGTGTTGTAGTCCAAACGAGTCGTTCATTGTAGTTTTTGAAAAGTGATTTCTGTTAAATAAAATATCTCATTTTGAAGTGGACTTTGAGCTTTGTAACTTTGCAGATCTTTTTTTATGCTCAAACAGCAACATTACAGACTAACTAAAGTTGAAAAAGTGAAAAAGCATAATAGGACCCCTTTAATTAAGTGCTTGATTTTTATTTTATAGTAAAATATTACAATAGTAATATTTCTTATTTTGTTCATTCATTTCATGTAGTAATAAACACATTTCATGAACACAAAAAAAAAAAAAATTCAGATTTTGAATTTGGACTATAATAATAATAATAATACTAATTTCATCATTATTTAACTATTTTAATCGTTTTAAAATGATTTTATCAGAAAAACTGCAATTATATTTTTTCCCCCAAATTATGCAGCCCAACTCTCTTGCATTATCCATGAGTATAGTGTTTCCAACTGTTTATTAGTGATGCTCGGAATTACTTTTGCTCATACTCAGGGTTAATGATTTGAACAAAAATCTTATCCATAGTTAGGGACAGAGCCATTTCTCAACAGTTAGGGATAAAAATATCATGGCTCTTTTGACCAGTAAGAAATCACCCAGCAGCAACCACCTAGCAACAACCTATAACATCATGGCAACGCTACACAGAACACCTTGGCATCCACCTAGAAATGACCTGGCATCATTTAGTAACTTATTAAACACACACACACACACACACACACACACACACACACACACACACACACAAAACTTCAAACAATATTAAAACATAAAAAAACTGTCGCAATTGCGTAGCAACACCCTGACAACCACCCACGACACCCTGGCAATGATACAGACCATTTTGCTTGGCCATTCACCATTCACTTTTGTCATGCTTGTTAATATAATGTGTGCTGGAGAGGCTGTGAAATGTTTGTATATTATAAATTTATATGATCTTTATCTAACACCTTTTTTTTATTCTTCCATAGTCTCGAGTCAT
>NW_015557126.1:48028-58860 GCF_001515605.1 Sinocyclocheilus anshuiensis | reverse complement strand
GAGAGGAGTTTCCACTCTTTCTACCAGGTGAGTGAAGGACTCACCGCAGGCGCAGACATTAAAACGCTGTTTTTGTTTTGCCAGCCGTTCCAGACACCAGACAAATCCTACCAAACCTGTGTTTATGAGTCCTCTGTCAGAGCCTTCAAAGCCCAATCATCTCTCACTTTTATTTCTCCCACAAAATAATGTCCTATTGCTTCAAAACATGTTCAAAACATCAGAACAATTCCATCTGATTGTTAATGCTCTGCATACCATTATTATCAAGACTATAATTTACATGCTTCTTCATATCAACACAGGAGAAAGGATCCTGTGGGGAAAGTCAAAGGTGTTTTTAAATGTATTTTTCAGCTGGTGAAAGGAGCTCCAGATGCTCAGCTGCGGTCCCTGCACATTCAGAGAGACCCCACAGCATACACCTACATCAAAGTTGGAGGCCAGATAAAGGTATTGTATCATGTACAAATTAAAAGAGACTATTATGGGTGGCAAGGTTTGTGCAACATTATATGAAACATTTTGTTGGGTTTTTACAAACATCATAAAGGATCTCGAGACCTTTGGCATCTTGGGAAAATAAAACCATTGCAGAGCAATCACACATGATGTGCAGGGAATTTGATTATAGTTGTTTATGGGTACAGTAGACACTGATGGTGCATATTAAAACCTATTTGCAATTGCCTTATATCTTTAGCCTGTTGAGTCAAGAGGTGAGATGACTTAGCACTATTCCATTGCTTCTGCAGGGAGTTTAATGAGCGGGCACAAAAACTAATTTAGAGCAACAAACGAGGTGTCGTCATGGAACAGCCTGGTTTGTTGAGCTCACAGAGGTCTGAAACAAACAGCCTGGAGTGCTTTGAACATTTCATGCCAGTTCCCAAGTCTTTTATTGGTGCACATGCTGGCTAAACTTCACACTCTGTCCAGCACGACTGTGGCTGCAAAAGGTTCCTGCTGTATGAAATCAGTGTTTCTCTGCAGGAGCTGTTAGCCATAAGCATGCCAGAATAATTAGCGTTTTGAGTGTTGCGCTCCTGTTTTAGGAAGTCTAGTGATTGAGTTGCTGTGTCAGCAGTTTTCAGCTTTTAATTGCTCAGCTATAAATTAGATGTGAATTTAATAGTAAGTTTAATGACCTCCCATTTCAAAAGCATTGATTTAGCTTCACTAAATGAAGGGCTTTTAGCCAGTCTACATTTAGGTAAAGACCAACCAGGCTGTTATCCCTAAAGCTGAATTAATAGCATATGTCAGGAATTAGAAGCAATGTCAGGAAGAGGATGTTTTAGGATGTATGTTTACTTTATTTAATGTATCAGGATCTGTCAGCTTTTGTTTGTGACTGTAACTCACTCAGATTGTCTTTTCAATCTTGCAGTCGTCTATAAATGACAGTGCTGATTTTAAAGCTGTCACTGATGCCATGAAGGTCATTGGATTCACTACAGAGGAGATTCAGACAGTCTACAAGATCCTGGCTACCATCTTGCATCTGGTTTAGTATTTCCTAAGCTTGATTAAAAAGTATTATTAACTGCAGCTAGTTTCTGTAGCCCAAACTCATTGATTGATTAATTATTTGATCTTTCCAGGGGAATCTGAAGTTTGGAAGTGATGGAGATGTGACTCTCATTGAGAACTCTAAGCTGGTGTCCATTCTGGGGGATTTGCTGTCCACCAAAGATGAAAATGTAGAAAAGGCTCTGCTCTATCGCACTGTGGCCACCGGCCGCGATGTCATTGACAAACAGCACACTCATCAAGAGGCCAGTTATGGCCGTGATGCTTTGGCCAAGGTATGAATTGGGACTCATTACTAAAACTGTGGTAACACAGCTGTAAATAAAACTGCTGGACCAAAAAAATCGCACATAAACTACATGTCAACGTCTGAATTAAAACTTCTAAAGGCTCTAAATAATTTTTATTATTTGTTGAACTCTTGTATATTTAACTAATTATAAATTGTAAAAAAATGTACAACTTAAAAAGTGTAATATATATATATATATATATATATATATATATATATATATATGTATGTTTGTACTGTATATATGTGTATATATACATACTGTATATACACACATGCACACTATCATTCAAATGTTTGGGTAAGTACAAAAAATATGTATACTTTTATTCAGCAAGGATACATTAAATTGGTCTAAAGGGACAGTAAAGACATTTATAATGTTACAAAAAATTCAGTTTCAAATAAATGGTATTCTTTTAAACTTTTTATTCATCAAATATTTTTGCAAAAATTATCATGGTTTACACAAAATAAGCAAATATTTTAATAAAATTTCGTTTAAATTGTAATAACATTTCACAGATGACTGTTTTTACTGATAATAAATACAGCCTTAGTGAGCATAAGAGTCTTCTTTCAACATGATTTTTTTTTTTTTTTTACCCAACCTCAAACATTTGAAGAGTAGTGTATATATTTATATGCTTGCAAATGTATCTTTTTTTTTTTTACCTTTTTTTTTCTCAATTGCTATGAAAACTATCTCTTTGTAGCTGTACAATTCCGATAAAAAGCTTGACCAAGACAAAATTAATTGACTGACTAAACTACTCGCATGTACGTTTCTTCATGGACCAATTTTCTTTATTTGCTTCTCACAGGCCATTTATGAGCGGCTGTTCTGTTGGATTGTGGGAAGAATCAATGACATCATCGAGGTGAAAAACTATGATGTCAGGGTTCATGGGAAGAACACAGTCATTGGAGTCCTGGACATCTATGGGTTTGAGATCTTTCAGAATAACAGGTGAGGGCATATGCTTTACCGTACAGATATGAGGATCTTATAGTTGGGTATGTTATTCTGCTCTGTTTAGTATAATTAGTGTCTCTCCGATTTCTTCCTTTTTTATCCAGCTTTGAGCAATTCTGTATAAACTACTGTAATGAGAAACTACAGCAGCTCTTCATTCAACTGGTGTTGAAACAAGAGCAAGAAGAGTATCAAAGAGAGGGCATCCCCTGGAAACATGTGGGTTTTATTTGGTTGTTTCTTCCCAAACTTTTCACATCTTTACTGTTTATATTATACAAAAAGAAACTCATTTTGCATGAATCTCTCTGACTTTAATGTAATAACTAAATAAGCTTTGTTGTGATTTGTTTTTGTGTGTTCATGGAAACAGATTGACTACTTCAACAATCAGATCATCGTGGATCTGGTGGAACAGCAGCATAAGGGAATTTTTGCAGTCCTGGATGAGGCATGCATGAATGTGGGGAAGGTGACGGATGAGATGTTGCTGCAGGCTCTCAATGGAAAACTGGCGAAACATGCCCACTACACCAGCCGCAAGGTATTGAAAATAACACATGCCAGTTAATTACCTAAGGATGCATTTATTTGATCAAAAATACTGTACAGTAAAAATAGTAATAATGTGAAATATTATTACAATATAAGATAACTTTTCTGTTTTAATATATTTTTTTAAATGTAGTTTATTTCTGTAATGGCAAAGCTGAATTTTCAGCAGCCATGACTCCATTCTTCAGTAAGTGCATTTACATGGAGCATTGTATTCCGATTACAATTGGTTTAAAAGTCCAATCTGAATTAAAATGCTCTGAATTTTTGCGGAATAAAATTGCCCAAACCGATTGAAATTTGGGGTGGGATAAACCTTTTCTAATCCATTCGATAGGATATGTTAAACACTTGATCGGACTGAAAACCAAAAATGGAAAGTTTTGCGCACGTGCAATGACATAGAAATGGCGTAATGACTCATGACGCACAGAACAAGCTGCTGTTGTTGTTGTTGAATATAATGAATGACTGTTGGGTCAATCAAAAATTCTCTTTCCACTCATCATCTGTAAAGTGCTGCAGGATAACATTGTGTCAGATTGCTTGCTTCGAACTCTCATCTGCAGATGTCTTGTTTTGGGAGCGGGAATAGACATTTTTACTGCTTGATTAATATAAGCATCATTGCACAAAGCTTCATGTGCTTGTCGTCTCCTAATTAGGACCCGAAATAGATAAATATTAAGTCTGCTTTTTAAAACAAAGAAAGGGAGGATGGTTAGTATGCAAAAACAGCGGGAAACTCTGTATATTTGTGCAGTGTGTGCATGTCAAAAGATTAAATCTGATTTGAAGCTTGTGACATATAAATGTGCACATCAACCCGATCACTTTATTTCACGAGATCGCTTGCCCATCCAGTCATGATGGTTAATGGTAAATGAACTTGGCTTGCTGTCCTCGATGGAGGCTCGAACCCGAGGCTTTGCTTGAGCTCCGAATTCAACCCCCCCATTGCAGTACTACATAGAGGAGAATAACAGAATTAGAGGTGGAGATGGGGAGGTGGAGGGATGCCAGAAGAACTGACTGTCGGACTGGCAGGACTGAATGTTTAGGCTCCTCCCGAATCTACATTTGGAACTTCTTTTAGTGTTCATATAAACACTGTGTTCGGATTCATCAGTTGAAATGATTTCATTCCATTTGAAACAAAAAGTGTCCATGTAAACGTGACTATTGTCACGTGATCCTTCAGAATTCTTTTTATTATCAATGTTAAAAACAGTTGTGCTGATTAATATTTTGATGGAAACTGTGATGCTTATAAAGGATTCTTCATGAATACAAAGTTCAAAAGAATAGCATTTATTTGAAATGTATAAATAAATAAAATGTTATCAATTTAATTTTGATCATTTTATTTCATCCTTGCTTTATAAAAGTGATTACTTTAGAAAAAAGATCTTACTGACCCCACATTTTTAAATGGCAGTCTACAGTAGGATTACCCAGTTTCTTTGTTGAATAATGCAGTTTTTGCAAATCTAGAAGGTCATCCAGGTGTTTTTTTATTTATTTTTCACAGTGAAAGTATTATAGAATTATAAATAGTAGTATGATAGTATGCTATTCTGAACATAGCCTTTAATTGAATTTTACGCATTACCCTGAACCAACACAGGGAGGCAATAATGGTCAGTGAAAAAATGTCCTCCAGTATTTCTCAGTGCTGAGCCTTTGGTGATGTCACTGGCAGCCAATGGAAGCTAGTAAGACTGATGTCTCACAGTCTTGGCAAAGTGTCAGAAAGTGAGAGGGAGTGGGAGAGTTATGGATGGAGTCGGGCCGAGATAAAGATAGAAAAAGGCAGTGAACGAAAGAAAATGTAAACATAACCCACCTTGCAGAGCTCTAGACAGACAGGATCTCTGGACACTAACCGGCCCTTCTTGCAGTGCCTTGGGCACAGACACAGCTGAGGGTGAATTTAGCTACAACTTTATCAAAATGTGTCACACATGCTGCATTTACATCGAAAGGGGGAGGAGAAGTGAGCAGGTATCACCTGCCCCCATGATAATCCCCCCACTTCAGGCTGTGTGAATAATCAAAAGTCTCCCTGGATGTAGGAATAATAAGTGCCCTTCAGAGCTCATTTGTAATGCAGAGGATTACTCCTCACTGTGGAGGAATCTCAGGCCTGTAGCTAGATAGATGATGTGTATTTCTCCTGCTGCGCATGAGCACAAAAATCTGCATGCGTGTATCCACTTCATAGTATACAGTGGGTACGGAAAGTATTCAGACCCCCTTAAATTACGATTCTGTGTTTTTCTGTCAATATGGGGTGCTGTGTGTACATTAATGAGGAAAAAAAATTAACTTAAATGATTTTAGCAAATGGCTGCAATATAACAATGAGTGAAAAATTTAAGGGGGTCTGAATACTTTCCGTACCCACTGTATGTTTTAGATATGGCTAATCCATTTATGTAAAGGCCACTCTTGCTAAATTTAACATGCGAAATGAGCATATGAAAGAGAAAGTGATGGGTCAGTAGGGGGAGATGGATAAGGAAAGCTCTCTAATATATTCAAGTGTGTGTTCACACATATTAGATCTAGGTTGTGACACTTTCGTCTTTCACAGCCACCTCTGAGATGTTTCAAAGCTTGTTTGTGGTGATAGACATCCTCTCTGGAAGACACAAAATATGGAGACTGCTTTAACAGCATAATTAATGGTTGCTTGTTAAAAATCTGTGGCTGTCTCTTGATTTTTTTTGTTTGTTTGTTTACTAAGGATTTTTACCCTATTCGCTTTGCTCTTTTCCTCTGCAGTCTTGGTTTAAGAGGGGAATTTTTACCCTTGGTTGATTTCAAGTGTGAAATGTATGCTCTGTGGATTGGAGTTCTTTCTCTGTAGTTCTTTTCTCTTAACTTAGGCCTTACAGGAAACGTGAAACATGCTCTGCCATAAGCTGCACTGGACATACAGTACATAGTAGCAGCGAGGAAGAGATAAATGGTTTATTATTTCATTAATTCACTCATTTTGGACTTTTAAATTCAAATGTTCTGTATGATTTGTGGATTATATGTTATAAAATTCTAGTGATTATAAATAGGTTATAGAGCATAGATGTTTAATTTTGAGTGGGGGAGAGCAATGAATTGTAACACTTTCTGCGCATTTATTCTGAAAACATTCTGTAAAAATCTTTAAAATTTTATTTTAACTTAAAACCATGGACAGGTTAGTGACATCAGACTAGTGTAGAATAGAAATACAAACATGTTATGAAAAATACTACACATGCTCTCTTATGCTCACCAAGGCTGCCTTTATTTGAGCAAAACTACATGAATATTGCAACATGTTATTCCAATTTAAAGTAACTTAAAGTAATTTAAAGTTTTAAGTTTTAAAAATTTACTTTATTCATGTTATGGCAAAGCTGAATTTTCAGCATTGGTTCTCATGCTGGAGATGATTTGATTCCCCTATACAAAACAATTTCCCCTCTTTAAATGTAAAAAAACAAAAACTTTAGTTGTACAACAGTGCTTTGATGGCAGAAGCCTCACTTTCATATCTAATTGCTTGCATAAAGAGTTTGCCTCATTCTGTATACATGTTATATGTTTTATCGAAGATAAAAACATCAGATGTAATGGCAGATCTAGCCTCGAGCTGCCATATCCATCTCAATAATGTGCTTCATTTACAGCCACTTTCACCTTCTGTGTTTTATCGGCTTGTTTACGTCTTCCTTCATGTGCCTCGCAGGCAGGCTCTTGGTGTTCTCCGTGCTTCCCACGTTTTCATCGCACCCTTAAAATGGCTTTGATCCTTCCAGATGTGTGTTATAAAAAATGCTTCTTATCCCATCATCTTTTAATTACTGTTATTTGCTGACACAAGCGGCTGTCTGGTGATAAGCACCGGGGGCTTCGTTCCTTTCTCCTGTTCTTCTCTTTGATCCCAATTCCCCCACCCCTTGTTTTCCCTCTCTTCATCACTTGCTGATTACAAGTGTGGCTGTGTGTGCGGATGCTGCCATGGGAGTGCTTGGGTGCCTGGTTGTGTGAGGGCAATGGCAGCCTCATTATCCGATCAGGCTTGTGTAGGTCGAAGCAACCAGTCAATTAGCTGTTGGTTTCTGTTCCTGGAGAAGAGCTCCGCTAGCCTCTGTGACCTACTCTTCTGCAGAACTGTTCATTAGGAAGAGATCATGACTTGTTTCTATCATAGTGGAAGTAATTGCATTGTTTTTGTGGTGACGTGTAAAGCACAGACACACAGTTAGCACGTATGTTACAGGATAATTGGTGAATTCCCAGTGTGACGTGCATTGACACGTCAATGGACTTGGATTTTGGACTCAGCTTTTTAAGTTTAACATTAGCTAGGTTGTTTTTCTTGAGGTTCTTTCCACATGACTCATGTTAGCATTGGCCAGTGCATTGAACTCTGATTCAGCTTTACCCCACAGTGCTGGTCAAGCACAAAGTGATTTCAACTTTGACCTTTCTTGCTGCTGACCTTTCGAAGTGCATCCAATTTGCATGACGCATCTATCTTTCCAACCCATATCCATGATTTATGCCTTGTGTATTTTGGAGTGCAATTAAACAAGAAAAGTTTAAAAACTTTCAAATTTTATGAAGAGATCTTGAATTCCTCAGTTTCTTTTTTGTTCTTTTCAGTCATTGTTCCTCAGTTCTTGAATTGATTTAAATTCAACAATAAGGTTTTGTGAACCACATTTAATGAGTCCTATTTTCTTTGGGCTCTGTATCTAAGCAGTTGCAAAGATTATTATTTTTTTATATATATAAACTCAAATAAATGTTTTCACAGTTTACTGTTATATTGGCCTCTGTGTTTGATCTAGATGTCTAGAGTCCACTGTGATTTGGATACCTGGCTATTGGTGGCTTTGTTGGCAGGTGCCATTGGCATTGCTGTGTTTGTTTGGTTGGCTTAACCAATGCTCTGTATTGAGAAGCACAGATGTTAGGCAGGATGGTGTGGTCCTGGGGAGTGAGAATAAAGCTTGGAGTAGGAGGGCAGGGAGGCATCTGTGCGACCAGCAGGATCCGGGATTAAATGTGTCTGTACAATAAAACACTTTTTTCTTTTTTTTTTACTCTGCAAATCTGAACCAGGTAGAATTGGAGTGCTTGAAGTTTATAACTGTGGCCTAGAGGTTAGCACAGGTGGACCCAAACTTTTTAGATGATGTGAGTTTGAATCCAGATTGTACAAATAAAAGTTGTAAACATGCCAAAAAATGCTTTATGGTAGAAGTGTTGGTGGCTAAATCTAATCTGTTTTATTCTTTTTGTTGTAGTTAAAGCTTGAGGCTTTTAATTGGAAGGTCATTAGTTCAATCCTACTTAAGCAGGTTCCAGGATGTACTGGGGAAGATTGGGATTTTGCTTTGTTAAACCTATTAAACATCATTTTCATCTTAAAAATAAGGATGCCAGTAGATTAAAATAATGCATCACAATTAATTTTTTTTAGTTAAGCAAAAAAAAAAAAAAAAAAGTGTGTGTGTGTGTGTGTATACACATGTTGTTTAAAAGTTTGGGGTCAGTAAGATTTTTTTAAATGTTTTTGAAAAAAATTCAGTTGTGCTCACGAAGGAATAAAAATACAGGAAAACAGTAATATAGTTAAATTTGTTTTTAATCTATTTTAAAATACTATTTATTCCTTTGATGGCAAAGCTGAATTTTGAGCAGCCATTTCTCCAGCCTTCAGTGTCACATGATCACACTTCAGGTGAAGTGTTCAGAGTTTGTCCTCTCTGGTAGAGATGTAGCTTCTCATCCATTCCCTTAGAGGGCCATTTTATCTGTATTGCAGTTAAAATGAGCCGAGTGAGTCACCACATAGACAAACCAAACAGAGACCCATAAACTGGCACCCGACACAGAATAGAGATGCTGGTGTCTACCACAATAGAGACTGCGACACAAAAGCTCACTAAAACTTACTGATAGTAAATCCTTTAATTAATCGGTGTGGGGGCATATGATGGCTTGTGGCTAGAAGGATACAGAGTTTCATTGTTCCGTTCTGCTTTAATCTGCAGAAACGGGAATCCCTGTTCATGCAGTGGATCAGCAGCATTCTGCATCTTAATGAGAGCTGAGGCTGCTTGCCTTTGATGTCACTGCTGTATTTTATGAATGACAGTGAGTCTTATATAACTGCACTAGCTGCCCTCACACAGCATACAGAGGCTTCTCAAGGAGGACAGTGATCTGGCACTGATAACAGGGCCTTAGAGCGAGTTTATGCACAGTTGCAAATTTTACCACTGAGTTACAGTTTTTTTTTTAATATATATTTAAAGGCTAGTTTATGTATGCATTATCAAACATATGGGTATTTTAGATTACTTGAAGATAGATAACAGTATTAATAGTAGTATTAATTAACTTTGAACTATATATTTATTTAAAAAATGTATTCATTTAAGAACTGATTTATTTAAAAATGTATTTATTAAAAAATCTATAGAAATATATATACTGTATTAAAAAACTTTAATCGTTAATATTGTAAAATTGTAAAAAAAAATTGATTTATCATACAGGGGAATTTAAAACGTCTGGGTAGAAGAAGCCCAAAAGTTTTCTGTAAAATTTGACATTTCTCACTCTTAAAAATTAGGAAGGAATAACAGGACTGGCAACAGCAATAAGACAAAAGTCACTACTGTTTAGGGTTGGGTATCGTTTGGGGTTTTTTCGATACCGGTGCCAAATCGATACTTTTAAAACGGTTCCGGTGCCTAAACTGTGCCTGAGCCGATACTTATTAAAAAATAAATAAATAAAAAATCCCTTAAAAATTATGGATTGGCCATTAGAATAGAAATAGAATAGAGAGTGCAAATGTTAGAGGGTCAAGTTTTTTAATTAAAAAAAACAAGCAGATAAAATTAGAAGTAGCATTAAAATAGAGAGTGCTAGAATTAGAGGGACAAATGAAGATGAAAGAGATGTGTTTTGAGCCGTTTCTTGAAAATATTAAGGACTCAGCTGCTTGGATTGAGTTTGGATTGGATTGCAGGTCGTTCCACCAGGAGGGAACAGTTAATGTAGAAGTCCATGAAAGTTTTATCATAGGATGAATGCAAAATGTTTCAATACAAGCATTTCAGTCAAATGTAATTTATGCAATATTTCAAACCTTTAACCCACTTGGGAAAATCAACCCATGGCAACAGTTTAAAAGTAGCCCAATTCTGTGGAAAAAACGCGGACTTGGCAACCCTGCATCCAACAAGAGCTACCGGAGTCAGCTTTGACTGATCACCGGTCGAGAATAAGGAGAGATGACTGACAAGACCATGCTGGAGTATTTGCTGCTCAGATTCTGAGCTCATTGACACAGAGTGAGTGTGATCGCGAAATCGAAAGTGAAAGTAAACAGCGCAAACGCTCATTCAAAAATATTTAAATACACCGCATCCTGAGAGAGGCTCCCTGATGCACCAAAATTATATA
>NW_015557126.1:46929-47214 GCF_001515605.1 Sinocyclocheilus anshuiensis | reverse complement strand
CTCCCTGATGCGCCAAAATTATACACAATATTAGAATGTTTAAAGGAGTGGACACGAAAATCGCGGGATCGAAACACATCTTGCGGAATGGTCAGAGATTCAGTGGGAGCGGGATAAGAAAGCAGCCGAATCCCGGACATTTTGGGCAATTAAGAAATCCTGGCCGGACGCATTTTTGTAGGTCCAAAAAGAGGACATGTCCGGGAAAAGAGGTCGCATGGTCACCCTACAGTACACACATACACACACACACACACACACACACACACACACACACACACACTT
>NW_015557126.1:17063-46494 GCF_001515605.1 Sinocyclocheilus anshuiensis | reverse complement strand
AGGGAAGTTTAGCTTTAGGCATTTTAATTTAAGCATGTTTAGCTTAGTTAACGGAAGGCTACCTGCTGCCATCAGAGCAAGTGTAATTACTGCATTCACGCGCTCCTCGGATGCTTTCATTTCCCGAGTTGTGCTTTTAAGTCGGAATGTGAAAACAACATGGACACTCTCGTTACTCCAAAGATTTGTTGGATTTGTATTTTTAGAGCTTTCCGACTTGAGTTCACGTGCATTTTCTCAGTCAGGAAATTATTTTTCACGTGCAGTGTCGGTGATGATGCTTCTTACGTCCGTTTCGGAGAACCAGAGGACAATATTTCAATCGATCGCTCCGGCTTCTAGTACATACCGGTTACATAGGTACCGGTGCCATATTGGTACTGGGTTTCGGTACCCAACTACTGTTCAGTAAATAGTTGCTTTTATTAATAGTATTAATAATATTGCTTTTATTAATCAAGTTAAGTGGAACTAACAATTCTCACCAGCAGGTAAAATATTAATAAAACTGTAAGTGTAGGCTGATAATAGGTGAGCGCCAGCCAATGAGATTGTCGTTTGCGCATTAGTTCCTCCCACTACCGGAGAAAGCGGTAGTTCTTAAAAGCATTAGAATTCCAAAGGAACTCCGTTAATTTGACAGCAAAATACAACAAAGAATATCGTTTACATGTAGCGCGCATAGGTAGCGCGTCAGTTCTCTCTCTCCCTCTCTCGCTGCGTGTGTGTGAAACAAAGCGACGGCGAGGCGTGCGCTTCACGCTAGGCCCAGAGTAAGATTTAGTCGCATATGCGAGTGATTTACTCGCAATGTAGAGGGTTGAGGCTGTTTGATACATTAATACAAACCATGTGGCCACAGGTTCACATTTTACAGCTTCAAATGCAGCTCATGAAATCAAAATTTAGAGTGAGAAATATCCTTTTTATAACTATAATTAAAGTAAGCACACATGCCACTCAAAACTAAATTGTGTAGTTTAAAGGGCACCATCTCTTTCACATTCTTTCACTGAACTTCTTTCAGCACAGCTTTTTAAGCTCCGCCGTCTTATGCTGGATAGAAGTGTGCATCTCATCTATCTTTCATAATCGCAGAGTTACTTAGATGCTCCCTCCCAGTCTTTGAGCTGCCTCGCTCTTTCTCTGACTCTACTGCACTTTTGCAGGCTTGTTTACTGGAAAAATTTGCAGTTGCTTTCTAAGCGTCATTTCAAAAGTCTACTTTCTGTTTAAAAAAAAAACTCTAATTTCCCATCTCTATCTCCACAGCTTTCCCCCACGGACAAAAACCTGGAGTTTGACCGAGATTTCCGCATCCGCCATTATGCTGGAGATGTGGCGTAAGTGCACTCTCTGCTGTTTTGCACCATAAGCCCTAAATGCTGTAATTAAAAAATCACTGTTAGTAACCCACAGAAGGCTTAGCTAAGTGGAAAGAAATGTAGTTCTTCGCTTGGGCACAGATTGGGTTTGAAAAGGTTTGGTAAATAAACATTTGAATGATGCAAGCATATTACTCACTCCAAATGATGTAAATGCCAGTTACCAAAACAAGTTGATTTCGAATGTGAATGCAGTTTCATTTTCTCACTTCAGCGGTTTGCCAGATTGCAGGCTGTCAGTTAGTTCCTAAAGTTCTGTGGGTGTAGGTGTGATGTGACACCACATTGAAATGCCTTGTTGATGTTCAGACCCCTTTGTGTGTGTGTGTGAGAAAGAGAGAAATGGGTAGGGGAAGGATATCTAAAATGATATATTCTCAGTTAAGGAGCCAGAGTTCTGTCTGTGTCAGTTATAATACTGCTCGTATTTTATAATAACACTCATATTTAGATCAGTGTTAAAGGTGAAGTGAATAATTTTGTTCAATGATAAAATACTTTATCTTATTCAAGTAAGCCATTTGAAGTTCGAAGAGCAATGTCTGCCCACTTTTTCATTGGCCTTGGTTCCAGAAGTATTTTTTCCATTCATTTTTGCAATAGGGTAAAACAAGGTTAAACATGATTATTTAAAAAAAAATTAGTTGAAATAATGCGGGCTGATGGCTGCAATAAAAGCATTCCATTGATTAACAACCTCCTACCTCACAGTAGGTATGCATTTAAAAATGTTATCACTTAAAATCAATTCCCCTGTTGAAAAAAGGAATGGCATTTTTACTTCTGGAACTCCAATGTTGGACTTGCAGTTGGAGGGAGTGTTCAGCGAAACCTGTTTAAAAACAATCATTATTTTTCAAATACTTTTTGTGTTGATATAGGCAAAGAAATTGCACAATTCACCTTTAAGTCTGAAATTTGCCATGTGCAGACTATCTGTGTATATTTGTGTAATTCAGTCGGTGTGGTTGTGTGTTTTGTTTAAGTTATTCTGTTGTAGGCTTTATTGACAAGAACAAGGACACCTTGTTTCAGGACTTCAAGAGGTTACTTTACAACAGGTCAGTATTACCATAAAGTATGTCTCTTTGTTCTTATTTGCATACCTGCCAGATGTCAGACAACATCTGTGACTTATATCTGTCCTTCTCCTTCCTTGATTCACAGCTCAAACCCTGTGCTGAAAGCCATGTGGCCAGAGGGCAAGCTGAGCATCACAGAGGTCACCAAACGACCCCTGACTGCTGCCACGCTCTTCAAAAACTCCATGATCTCTTTGGTGGAGAACTTGGCCAGCAAGGTGGGTGTGTTTGAAGCATTTTTGTGTAGACCATAACTGATTTATATAATATATAAGTGATAAGTCAGACAGTCATTGCAATATAAAGAGTTTTTGCGATAATGACCAACAAATGCATATTATTGTGCTTTTTACAAGGCAGCTTACCAAATAAATACACATGTAGACATTAAGTATTGATTTCAGTTGATTTTTTTTAATGTGAGATGAAATAGCAAATCTCTGTAGGAAGTTGAGTAAGTATGGTTTATCCGTCATTATAAAAAATATTTTCATGCAGAAGGCTGTGAATAACCAGTCGAGTCAAGTATTCCAGAACACTATTTAATAGAGTGCAACAGTCAAGTTCCAGAAGAAAAATCCCATTTATTTTCTCCATAGGAGAATTGATTTTTAACAATAGCTTATAAGCCTTTAAAGACAGAGCTACTGTGTTTGGCAATCAATGGCAATGGCTTTTGTTGAAGCCATCAGCATTATTTCAACTAATTATTTAAATAATTGTGTTCATCAGAGGGGTTCCTAGTGAGAAGGTTACTGAAAAAGTTTGGGGCCACTGTTGCACTTTATAGATGCGCACTCACCATCGCCCTCTGTTGGTTCATATAGGAGCCGTACTACGTGCGTTGCATAAAGCCGAATGAAGTTAAGTCACCGCTACTGTTTGAGCATGAGCGCTGCAAACACCAAGTGGAGTACCTGGGCCTCCTGGAGAACGTCCGGGTGCGACGAGCTGGTTTTGCTAACCGACAAATCTACCCACGGTTCCTTCAGAGGTGAACATCCTACGTTTTTCCATTTGTATGGCCAACTTGTGTCAATTTCAAAGCATTTTTAACCATTTAGTTGTTTATTTTATGTTTCAATAGTCTTTTTATTTGATGTTCTGCATGATTTGACATTCGTGTATGGTTTCAGCTCATGAATTGCAACTCAATGCTCTTGTGACAGCTTGTGTGAGACTGTTGCGCCTTTGGTTGCTAGTGACATATGAAACTACAGATTGATCAATCAGATTGTGAAGATCTTATGCAACGTCTGTTGGTGTGAAAACTGTCATCCTCTGGGGTCCCTTTTTCACCCAGTTACAATTGCTAAAGGGTTTTATGTAATAATGACGTGCAAGCTGAGTCTTTTTCAAAAGCCTTGAGAGTTAGTAGAGCATACATTGTACTGTCACTCAATATACAATGATTCACAATATATAGGGACCAGAATCCTTGAGCAAAAACCTATAAGATAGTCTCCTGAAGTCTCAGTTTTCTTTAAGATGAAGTGTCCTAAATGTCTCTGAGGCCTCTGTATACTGCTCAAAACAAATAAAAACACACTTGCCACAAATCTGAGTTGATGAGATTCACAAAATGTCTGTTGCTGAGCAAAAGTTAGACTGAATTTCATCTAATTGAGAATGCAGTGTTAACAGCTCTCGCAGTAGTGATCACGGTTGCAGATGTGCATGGAATATAATGTACTACCTAGAGGTGAGACTGGACAAATGAGGATTGAATCCAAAGGGTCTGGCTTCACATCGCTCTTAAATAAGCACTCATTGTGTCATATAATGCTTGTTATGAAACGGATAGTTCAGACTCTGTATTCTGATTGGATAAGATGTGCTTAAAGCCTGTATTAATGTGTAAAATTACATTGACGAAAGAATTTAGTGTGATTTTTTATTGATACGTAACTCTTTCTTTCCTGTTTAAATAGCAATAATAATAACAATAATAATGATACAAATGTAAACCTATTTAATAAATATATATGTTTATAAATAACAATATGAGGTATTGCTCTATCCTTGAAACATTCTCCTTTCCTTTTCACCTTTTAGGTATAAGATGATCTCCGAGTTCACCTGGCCCAACCATGACCTGCCGTCTGATAAGGAGGCGGTGAAACGTCTGTTGCAGGGTTGTGGGTTCGAACACGACGTGGCCTACGGCAAGACCAAAGTGTTTATTCGCACCCCTCGAACCATCTTCAGCCTGGAGGAGCAGAGGGCAGAGATGGTGAAGAGGATCGTCCTCTTTCTGCAGAAGGTTCGAGCTCAACACCTCAGACATGTTATGTGTAGCTTAGGCTTGCTGTGAACTTATATAAATATATACAGTGGCTATTTGGATACATGAATGTCCTTGCATGATATAACAAATAGATCAAACCATTGTCATTTATTTTATGAGAAAATATATAATACTTTTAAAGCAAACTATTTTACAAAAAAAGGTATTTGTATTTGGAAATCATACATCTTTTAATTGACAAAAATGCTCAAAAAAGTAAAGTTAGTTCTGAAAAAGCTTTACTATCACTAATATGTTGTTACCTAATACAATGACATTCAGACAAATATACTTTTTGGGCACTATATAAATAGATACAGGACTCCAGACTGCGACTAAAACGGTCGCATTTGCGACCAAAAATATAAATTTGCCAGTGAAGTTTTTGCTGAGGTCACCACTGGTGAATATATATATTTACATGTTATGACTTAAAGATTTGCATGTAATGCCTTTTTTCCTGATTGTTTTGCGATCGCATCATTTGCTATGTTCACGTATTAAACTGAGACAATGCGCATCAAAGTTTTAGTGGAAAAAAGAGTTTCAAACAGTCATCTCTGCAGCCCTGATGCACACCTGCTAAACGCAGCTCAGTTGTGCAGCGAGAGAGAGATCGACATGACGGAGACGTGCAAGTAAAAGTGTGGAAAAGCAGAGTCTATTTCGTGCACAACTTGAACAAACTACAACAGGTAAAGCTGTCAGCTGTGTGGATATTGGCAATATCGTTAATTCTCATTTATAATCATTACTAATATGGCTTCTTATCAAGATCTTAGTCTATATGCTGTGTTCTGTTAATGCTTGAACTTCATATTATTTGAAGCACACTTGCCGTCCATTAATCGCAAAAAGCTTTGTTACTTTGTAATAAACAAAGTATCAGCTTTAAAATTATGCCAAATTCATAACAAAATTCAAACAATAAATACGGTTTTGGTGCTCTTTAATGCGGCAGGCGCGATCGCTTTAGCGCATCAGTTCAAGCAGCAAGTGAACCCATTTAATCTTTCTCTTTACTACTATAGTACATAATGAACATGAATTAACATCAAAACGTAGCCTATTTCATAAGAAAGCCTACAGTACAACTTACTGAAATGTCTCATGTAAAAGCTCATTCAGTGTTTCAAACTGCGGAAAACGTGTAAAACTTGTAAATATTGCAACGTAATAACGTAATATACATTTACCTCAGAATAACCCTTCGGTGTTCATAAGCTCATCAGTCAGCTAGAAAAATAACTATAAAGAAGAGCATTTTGCTATATTTATGCGCTATTGGATGTTAATATTTTTACTTAACCTGTTGTCTACATGATTCAACTCCTCCTTCAAAATTGCATTTTACTAATGAAGAAAAACAGACTGAATGTGTGAAAGACATATGACAACATTTACAGGATGCACTGAGGAGGAGCCCAAACTACACTCAGTGGCCAAGTGATGCTTGTTATGGTCCATGATATTGGTACAGATTCTGTGTCATGAACAATTCTTTGTGACTATATTTCAAGTTGGAAAAGACGTTTAGTTCCCACTTTAAGTGAACCATAGTTCCCAGGTCATCTACAAGATCGATTAAAATGCTGATAAATTCAAGAAATGATAAGACATAAACACATGAAAGTATGATTGAAATGTTAAAAAATAATAATAAAATAAATAAAACACGTTTATTCTGTGGCACCTAAAAAAAGAATTTGGCGCCTACATTTTTTTCTTATAGGAGCCAATGGTTCCTTACTCTATTTTTTTGTTTGGAGCCCTGAGATATGCATTTAAAAAAATTCTTAGACCTCAAGGCTAACCTCATCATACACTACTGTTCAAGAGATTGGGGTCTGTAAGATTTTTTAAATGTTTTTGAAAGAAAATGTTGAACATTGAAAATGTTTTCATGCTCCCCAAAATGGCATTTGTTTGATTAAAAATACAATAAAAGCAGTAACATTGTGAAATATTATTACGATTTAAAATAGCAATTTTCTATTTTAATATATTTAAAATGTAAATTACACCTGTAATAGCAAAGCTGAATTTTCAGCTGCCATTAATCCAGTCTTCATTGTCACATGATCCTTCAGAAATCATTCTAAAATGCTGATTTGGTGCTCAAGAAACATTTCTTCTTATCAATGTTGAAAACGTTGTTCTGCTTATTTTTATTTTTTTTGTGTGTGTGGAAACTGTGATTGTTTTCATGAAATTATTGATGAATAGAAATATCAAAAGAACAGCATTTATTTAAAATACAAATCTTTTACTTACACTTACTTTTGATCAGTTTAATATAGCTTGCTGAATAAATGTATTTAATATTAGTATTAGTATTCATCATAAATGTATGATAGTGTATGTGAAATTCCAAATCAAAAATCACAATGGGACAACATCCAATTTTTCATAAGACATTCATCATATTTCATTTGGTGTTCAGCTGGTTTTCAAAAATTAAATCTGATCAGGAATTTCTTGAGACTTCATTACGACACACACTCATACACGCACTTAATCAGCTTCAGAGACAGCAAGGTGCCATATCCGCACCACCCTACGTTCCTGTGATTCATTGACACCATTACTTTTCAACAACAGACCTCACACCACAGCAGACTGAACAACAAGGCAACAGTAAAACAATATGGCACCCAAATCCCTCCGCCTCACAGCATTTTCTTATTTTGTCTGTGTGAATACACAACACATATTATTTTGTGGCATTTTTACAGGGTTTTCTACCTTTATTTTTCCTCAGGAGCATGAGAATACAGATTTATTTGAATGGCAGATTTATTGACTGCCAGTGTCATTTCACTGGCACACAAAAAATGATTGTGGGTTCTTAGTGTACATTCCCCGATCTTGCTTTACTGTCTTTAGTGACTGACAGTTATTAGAAATCAAAGCATATATTCTGTCAGCTCCTGTCTGCGCATTGAGTGTTTTTTACCACTCCCCCGTTGCAAGATCTTATTTGCTATTTCAAAAGATGTTATCAGGGGGTTCCCTTTATCGAGATGCTTTTAAACACAAACTGACATAGTTTTCCACAACGTTTGCGTTCAACATCAAACTCTCAGTTTTAGGCTCAGTATTTCTGTCTCATAGTCTCTCTGGACTGCTACATTCGTAAGCAGATGCACGTATCAAAGTGTTAAATCTGTGCTCTTCCTGAATCGGAGATTGATTGTTTGATCTTTTGTATGGATTCAGAGCTGGATATCACCTGTGTCGATCTTCTGTGAGTGGCAGGCGCTAATGTGTTATTTTGCACAAAAACCAGCTTATGGTTGGCCCTAAACACTGAAACCGTTCACATGTGTGTCTTAAGGTTTGGATCATCTTTCTTTCACGCACAATCCATTTATCAGCATATGGCAGACTAGTTTGACTTCTGCCAAGTCTGGCAGTTTTGCCAGCGATTCCAACATTTGTGCCAAAGGCCACCAGTGAACCCAATTTAAAAATGCTACTGCTCATCTCTATGAATCTCCTTGTTTGTAGGCCTCTGAGTTCTGCTTCGCCTTATTCTTTGTCTCTCATTTCTCAGTGCATAGCACACACGGGGATGCATTTATCTTTCATCTTTTTTAAGCTCGTAAACCAAAAGAACCCCCAATCCCCCAATCAATGCCCAGTTATTTTTCACCTCCTACTTTCTCCTCACTGATTTCCTGTCTGTCTCACCCCACCATTCCTTCACAGATTCCCAGCCATTTTTCTGTGCCATTACCTTCCTCCACCCCCTCACTCCACTGTCATTTCTAAGCCGTTACGCTTTAGCGCTTCTCCCATAGGTGATGAAAATACCCAGGATCCTCTGCTCTGCCAGCGAGCTCCTTTGCAGGATGCCGTGCTGTCTCTCGTTGTACGACCCTCTGTTCAGTTCATCAGCAAGATGTGGCTTGGAATAGTGGCAATTTGAAGCAAATCGGATCTGCTGTACAAAACACAAACATTGAGTTGACTACATTATTCATGAATTTCCTCCCTTTTAATTAATATTTAATACATTCAAGCCCCAGCATCCACATCATCTGCCATGTTAGTTGTGGTTTCTGCTGTGAGAGGAGCTCTCTGTTTATTTTATGGATGGAGTTAAATCCCATATCGTTAATTTCTGAAATGATAGAACAGATTTAAGACTACTTGCCAAACACAATGTGTATTTTATTGCATTTGCTGAGGCAAACAAACACTCGATGCACAGAGATGTCAGACTCCCTGTATAAATCTCCTATATTTTCTCCCATAAATCCCTTATGCCTCCTCTAGGATTGTTTGTTTTTGCTCAGATCTTTTCTGCAGCATCTTCTTCCTTTTGCTGTCAGATTGCAGTGGTAAGCGAACACTGTTTTATAGAAAAAAATGAAGCATATTTTACTCAGCACGGTCAACAGGGTCTTTTTTTGTCATGTCATACTATAGGTTTTTGTGAAATGTACGCCTGGTTCTGTGATGTACGATTGCAATATCCCCGTCCTGAAGGCTCATGAGACAGCAGTTAACGGGGACATGCCACTGCTGGCAAAATGGGAAATGGAAATGTACTGCATCTAATGAAAGTGCTTTACCAATCTGTCCTTGAAAAGAGCTATTTCAGATGTGCTCAAGGTCATTAATCTGGGCAAATAATAAAGAAATATAAATCAAAACATCTTTTACATATTTCTTTACAGTACTTCAGAATCAAAAGTAGCAATATTTTGTCTGAATTTTTAACTGGAGATGCGCTCTTGAGAACAGCTGCAATCGGATTAGTCAAATTTGCAAATGAATCATTAAGTACAATCAGCTTATTCAGTAATTGCAACATTGATTTCTTCATTTTGAAATAATGAGTAACTATATGTTTGTATATTATGCTTAAGAGTGAAGTGAAGTAAAAAGTTTCCAAGATGAAAAAAATAAATATAAAATGCTTTGCTACTGTCCACAGCTGCAATTTCTCATATTTAAGTAAACATCTTTACTTAACTCTAAGTATAACTCGTATTAAGTATTGTCTTAAGCCAGTAAGCAGCCTCCTAGCAACCACCCAGAAAACCTTCGTAACCACATAACATAACAAAATGCTGCAAACACTCTGAATATTTTAGCAAATGCATAGCAGCAACCTAATTTTGCACCACTCGCATTTTATTCAGAATATATAAAAATGTGATAAGTATTACAGTAGTCAAATGTGAAGCCAGTGACAGCTGCAAAAGGAGCCTTGTGGGGTTGTCTGTGGTTAGGATCTTTTGTGAATACGTTTAACTCTGTCACATACCCTGACCGTGATTCTGTCCTGCCAGTGTGTGAAGTTGTGTGTGTTGAGGGATTGTGGGATTTGCCTGCCTGCATCTCTTATTAATGATAAGTCACCTCACATTCTGTCAGCCATCTGTAATTGCCTTTTGACACCTGATGGCACATCTGAATAGATTCTGCTAGAATTTCTTTGTCCTGTTTTCTGCAGGGTGAGAGATTCAAACAGCCTCTTTTTATTAATTTTTACATTTCTCCTCAATGAAGAAGCTGTTTGCACAGCAGTTACAGTCATTAAAATACGTAGATCTTGTTCTATTTAATCAAAAAAATGTTGGCAACACTGAAAAGAAAATTTAAAAAGAAAAAGTGCTAAACAATGGGGTTTGATTGAAAGATTTATGCTTTAATTATTTATTACGTGAGACTTCTTTGTCTTAGCTTTATCCAGTTTGGCTTTGATGAGTGTGTAAATCTGCTGCAGAGAGGCGGTATTGTGCTGGGGTTGTTAAACGTTGATCAGACAAGCTGGCTGGGGGGCGGGGTGAGTTGAGGTCCTGTTATTGGCCTGATTTACCCACATTCCCCCGGGTGTTGTCTACTACCACTATCCTCTCTAAAAACAAACACTGACCATCTGTCCGCCCCACTGGTTAAGCATTTCCAATGTCATCAGGATGGACAGTGCGAATGTGCGGTCATCAACTCTCTAAATAAACATAAACACAATTTGAACAGCTGAGTCTGATTTCACTCAAACATTCTGCTATATTGGTTATGATCAACATGACGTAGATTTCTTTGTTAGTAATATTTGTAAAATTGAGTATTTGCAACATTTATTTGTTAATTTGACATGATGAGAGTTGTCTGCTACTCTGAAATTATAGATATTATAGTTCAGTTTGACGATAAATACATGAATACGTACATATGTATGCACACACACACACATACATGTGTAAATAAAAATCCATGGCTAAGTGTGCATTACACAAAATGTATAAAGGGAGTTGTTTCTGCAACTCAATTTAAATTTACATGCATTTTCTGATTGTACATGTCTAGTAGTCAAGAATCGTTTTCACCCCCTTGAACAGAAACTGTTCAGATGTTTAGCCTGACAAAAACAATAGGTAATGCGATAAGCATTTTCTTTATTATGTTATACGTAAATACCTTTTGACATTAAAATTGCAATTATTTTTATTTTCAGTTATCATCAGCTTCATTTCTATCCACTTTACAACAAAAAATAAGGTAATTGTAGTTAAAGCACATTTCAAAGTGTTTTAAAAAGAGTGTTAAACCCAGAATGCAAATCTGGGAAACATGCAGCATTGTAAAGATTTGAAATTGACCCTTCAACCTCTAATTAGCAAAGCTAATTACCATTATGCACTCAATAATACATTATAATTAATGCCTAATCAATAATATCAATAAGTTATTCTCCGAATTGTGCTATATTTCTTTCAGACTGATTGTTTGGTTTGTGTTCAGAAATGACTAGTGTACATCATGTACATCACATCAGTTTGGGCATGTAGGACTTCTGGTAGCAGATTGGCTGATTATGAATGTGTAGCCTTGCTGTTTCTTCACTCCTCTGCATTAGTCATACAGTTAAGTTACGTAATGGGTTCAGTCACAGTAGCACAGCAACTCAAAGGAAAGTTCTTCCTTGAGGTCTGTGTTAGCACACAGGCAAAGACTAGAGACCATGTAGGGAGAATCACCCACACTACAGTACTGATATATATTTTATTTTACACCGAATTTTAAACTGAATACAGTGTAATGCATGCTTGAGGCATCTGTGGTGACAGTTCAGGTCACCAAAAATATATATCCTCATAATATTTAAGACAGTATTATGGAAAAGGACATTTTAATTGATGTCTTTGGACAACACTTCAAGTTCAACCACACGTTTATGATGCCATATTTGCCAGACATAAGGCTCCTTTCACTTTTTCCCACCTGAGTCAATGTAAAGTGGATTCAACATATGGTTGGGATTTTTACTGAGTACTGAGCCACTCAAACAGCTCCCAAGAGTTCCATTATCATCTATTATTGATGTCTAAGACAGGCCTTACACCCTCGGAAATGCACTTTGGGTGCCACAGATCAGATTATATGTATCATTAGAGAGTCTAGCTATATTCCACACGGGAGCAGATGTGTTATATATGGCATCATGGTATACTGTATTTCTACCAGGGGTATTCTCATACGCAAATAAACAACATAAAATTGCTATATTTAGACTTGAAGTAAAGGAAATACTTGAAATGACATTATGCATCTGGATGCAAGAAAAAAAGTAACTGTATTCAGTTACAACTAAAAAAAATAGATGTAATCAGGTTACGGTATATTTTGTAAAACTATTTTGTTTTTTGTCTTTTGTCTAAAATTTAAATGTAGTACATATTTTTTCATGTCATATATATTTATTGTAATCCATTATTTTAGTTAAATAGCATTTAAATGTAGGTAACAATATTAATTATGATCTTTCACACTCTTTTTCTCTCACTCTTTCACACAGGTGTGGCGTGGGACACTGGCCAGAATGCATTACCGCCGCATGCGTGCCGCCCTCATCATCATCCGGGCATACAGAAGATACAAGGTTAAGTCATACATCCGTGAGGTCAACCAGCGCTTCAAAAATGTCCGTGGCATGAAGGATCACGGCAAACATGTGAAGTGGCCCACACCGCCCAAGGTCTTGCGCAAGTTTGAGGAGGCACTGAGGAACATCTATAACAGGTCAGAGTTACAGAGGACAAGAAGTGGACAGGCTCACTGGTACTCTGTGTGACTCATGGGCTAGTCATGTATGACCCCAGCTGTGCTGCATTAACGTCAGCCATGTGGCGGGGAACACAGTCTGGCCAAATGTTACTATAACAATGTAATGTCTCTGACTCACTTCGATGCTTTCAGCTCTTTATCATTGTTGGACAAGGAAATTTTATTTTTTTGCTATAGGCTTGTGTATCTCTGAGGTGTTTAAGTAAGGAAAGGCTCTCTTGCATTCAACAGGGCTGTTGTTTCCTGAAGCACTTATTGATCTTTGGATCAAAGTCCTGTTGGAGATCTACTCACAAGAGCTCTGACCCTAAAAACAATGCAGAAAACAACCCGAAAGTCAAAATAACACTTCCGGTGTTTCGATTTCTAGTCACACAGTAAATGTATGACACCTACAGCAAATTATTATTTTTTTTTACAAAAATACGCTTTTTTTCAATTAAATTTATATTATCAGCATAAAAACTTGAGTGAAAAATCTACCTGAAATTAACATGAATTTCATTATTTCTCAGCATTTGGTTTGCCCCCTAATAATTAATTAAACCCAATTAAATCATGAAAATGTAAAATTGCAATAAATAACAAATTTTAGAATAAAAAACCTAAAACACAAAAAGAAGTAAAAACTGCTAAGTTAAGCACTTAACACTGTTAAGTTAACACTGATAAGTTATTAAATATTTAAACATATTAATTTAGTTTATATGCATGTCATGTGACCATTAAAGGAATAGTTCACCCAAAAATGAAAACTTTTGGGTGAAAACTATTCCTTTGACATATATCAGACAACCGTGAACATGCAAATATGTGTTGAAAAGTACTTTTTTACTCATTTTTTGGGATAATGCTTCTTTGTTTACACTTTTTAAAACCAGAAAAAAGTTTTGAATCCCATATTTCCAATTTGGTTTCAGTATATTTCTGTGGACTTTTTAAGCTACAGTGTGCATTATACTGTAACAATTACAACTTATGTTGCAGGCAATGGCTTTGTGTTTAAGATATTTATTCAAATATATTTTAGATGGTGGGCCTGGACGCTCATTAAAGACCTGTCTCCAGAGCAATTGGTGCAGATCAGGGCTAAAGTGGCCACATTAGAGTGTCTGAAGGGGCAGAGAGCAGATCTCGGACTGCAGAGAGCCTGGGAGGGCAACTACCTGGTTAGTGTTGAATCTGGTTTAAAATAATTTATATAATACATTTAGTTCACAATGTTTAACACAAAGTTTTTTCTGATCTTAGAAAAAGGACAGTCCTGGGACAGCGTCTTCCTTTACTCTTATTTCCAGTGACCTGCAGAGGAAAGATAAGTTCATGAGAGTCCTCTTCTCCTGCAATGTCCGCAAAGTATGTCTGACTGACAGTTATTTGAATCATTGTTCCAGTGTCAGATGTTTGCTTTGCATGTAATGTTAACCTATGCAATATTATTGTCAATAGATCAATCGCTTCAATAAAGCAGAGGACCGAGCATTGCTCATTACTGATCGCCACCTCTACAAAATGGACCCTGTCAAGCAGTACAAGCCCATGAAGAGCATCCCACTCTATAATGTAAATATCTACCTTTTTGATACCACAAGTTGCATTCACACAGAAGCAGAATATGATTGTCATTCATATTTGGAGTGCAAATGCAGTTTGGTGATTCAAGAGAGTGACAATCACATTCTTCAATTCCAGAAGTCACAATTGAATTTTAAGAACAGTTGTAAGAATTTATTTGATGATTATTCAGATTGAAGTACTGTAATACAGTTATTTCAAATATATAAATTAGGGATGCACCGATACTGGTATCGGTATCGGGCCCGATACTGAGCTCCTGTACTCGTACTCGTACTCGTTAAAATGCGCCGATACCACACAGCATGTGATAAGTGCCATATTCAGACAAAGAAACACCGACAACAGAACAGCAGAATGGAGTTAAGAAGTACCAAAAATAAAAGTATCGGTATCGGGCGAGTACTGGAAAAAGTGGTATCGGTGCATCCCTAATATAAATAGAATATTTTCCTCATATTTAAATCAAACTGGATTCTGTTTATATTCTTCCAGGGTTGATAAAGTCTATTTTAATCTGTAAACCTGAAACATTTCATCTTGAGCTAAAGCTGTAGAACATCTAGTCTTTTCATTCACGGTCACTATACATAACATAGCTTTACACTAAATTATTTTTCCATTTTGCTTGAAATGGCTCAGGTCAAGCCCTTTGTCTCATGTATTACTAAAATATAAATCTTTACTGTCCCTTTTGATCAATTTATTGCATCCTTGCAGCATAGAAGTATTAATGTATTTTACAAAAAAAATCTTACTTTAGTACGATGACGTTTTAGTGGCATGTTAAAAAAATAAAAAAATCTAAGTTTACAAGATTAAAGTCATAATATTTTGTGAAAAAAAGTCAAAATTACGAGAATAAAGTCGTAGCTACAGGTGCATCTCAGTAAATTAGTCAGTCTGTGTGCATTTAATTTATTTAATACACGAGTTTCACAATTTGAGTTGAATTACTGAAATAAATGAACTTTTCCACGACATTCTAATTTATTGAGATGCACCTGTATATGAGAATAAATTCGAAATATTTTGAGAATAAAGTAGAAATTACAAGAATAAAGGCAAAATATTTTGAGAATAAAGTCAAAATAATGAGAATTAAGTGATAGCAATATTTATAATATTTATAAATAGTTATAATATTTTGAGAGTATAGCCTATATTGAGGATGCAAATGGTCTGGATTGGGAGCACCGGGAGAAATTCCGGTGGCCTGGCAACTGATTTGAATATATGTGGGATGTGTCATATACTCACAGGGAGAGTATGCTTGGAAGTAATATTATATTTATATTGTTGTCTTTTCTGAGATAAATAACGTTACTATTCACAAGCTATTTTCGGTATAATAAATGATTAGAAATAATATTTCACATCTTCAAATGCATTCATTATTTGTAGTGCGCCAGCCACCCAATAATAACAATAAGCTTTGTGCTTTTGGTACTTTTAATATAAAACAAAGTCTCAGCTTTCGAATTCTGTCATTTTTATAGCAAATACAAACAATATGTCTTACAATAATGTGTTTCATGCTCTGTAATGTGGCGTGACAGATCGCTGTATTCACCTCAGTTTAAGTGGCATGTGAATCAATCATCTTTTCGATTACAATAAGACATTCGTTTATACTGTTTTTTTCATGCCTTCTGATGTTCCTTCATGTTTATATTGTGCTATAACTTGTAATAAAGAGGAAAAACATTTATAATTTGTATTTTGTGATAAAACTGACAGAATTTGAAAGCTGAGCTGTGTTAGGCACAAAGCTCATTGCGATTACTGGGTGGCTGGTGCGCTACAAATAATGAATGGATTTGAAAATGTGAAATATTATTTCCAATCATTTATTATACCGTGAATAGCTTGTGAATAGTAACGTTATTTATCTCAGAAAAGACAATATAACTTAAGTTAATGAGTTGGAGCCCACTTCAACCTTTAGAAGGTTTTATTGCTGTTTTTAATTAGGAACATGTGAGGAATGAAAGGTTGGATGCCAAAGACATTTTTGTGGAGTAGGTGGTAGAATTTTCACAAAGAAAACATAATTTAATGGAACGAATGTCTCATTGTAATCGAAAAGATAATTGATTCACATGCCGCTTAAACTGAGGCGAATACAGCAATTTATTGCTATTGCTATGTACAGTGGGTTGAATAAGAAATAGCCTATGTAAATAAATCTCTGATTGCTTTCTGGATGCTGGAAAAGAGCAGTTAACATCTCTTGATTTGGGAAAGGTCACAGCCCAGCTGAACTTTTCCTGCCCCTCACATTTATTTATTGCTCCAGTGTTACAGAACGCACAGGTCAGGGAAATGGATAGAATGATTTATGTGACAGCTAACGCCTCAAAGACAAAAGGATATCAAGAACACTCATTGCATTATTAAATGGTTGGGCTGGAACCATGTCCTAGAAAAAAACATTACTGAGATATAATCCAAAAAAATAAAAAATAAATAAACGTTAATCTTCCCCACCCAAACAATCCACTCTGCAACTCAGCTACGCTGCTCCTCCTCCTTTATCCGTCTCCTTCTCCACTGTTGTCATGCCAACATCCCAGGGGATGGGGTTGTCATGGTGATGGAGCGGGAGGGGAGATCAGCTGATGTCTAGTATCATTCCGGCATGTGCACAAATTTGCCTCCTCGGTGTGTTCCTTCTGCTCGGGCTTGCGTGTGTCTTCACACTTCTGTAGGATTTCTTTGTTTCATCTCTTCTCTCCTGTTGAAGTCTCTGTTTGCTCTTCATAGACCTATTTATGTTCGCTTTATTTTCCTGAATCCTGTTTGTTTGGGTCATTTATTGGCATAATAAGAAATTATTATAAATTGACCAGTATTACTATGTAAAGGGAAAAAGAAGATATGTACCTTATAGTGCACAACATCCCACTGCATGATACTTACATAAGGAATATTTTATTAAACAGCAGGAGCAATACAATTCCTTCAATCACATGGAACACAGGAAGTCAGTGGTAATGTGACTCATTCCCTACCGATTAGAGAGACCAGGGGTGCCTGATCCATAATTCCACAAGCATTATGCGGATACCACAGGTTGTTCTGACCTGGTCATCAGTGTCATGTTTGACTGCTCACATTTGTCTTTTGTAACTGTTCTTTAAATATTTACTCATAAGTGACAAATTGCTCATATTATAAGCTCATATCATTGCTCAAACATCTCATAATGACTATTATCATTTGGTCCTAAATTGGTCACACCAGCTGTCGCCATCCTGCATCTTTTTTCTATGAGACCATCACCAAGGTCTTAGTCGTGGTAGAGATGGTTCCCATCCAGCCGAGCTTTATTTTAAGATAAATGAGGGCGAGATAAATGGTATTGACAGTGTGGTGTAGAGTCCTTGGTTTCTTAATATATTCAGCTAGTGATTTTTGCCTGAGCATGCACTGATCCACAGGGGAGTCAGTACACTCGATTCCCCCCTAGCTGTTAGCTGTTTTACCCTAGCCCAGACTGTGTTCGTTGGACCCTAGCCCTTATCTGGGTGAATAAGAGAGAGATGAAGAGGATGGAAGACAAAGAAATTTTACCTCAAGGAAACTGCATCACATTTTCAGGTGTTTCATCTTGATAAAAGCAGTTGTTTATGGATGCTTGCTATTGATTTGGGGTCAAATAAGGATGTCTGGAAGTCTAGTTTTAAAATGAGGTCTTGGAAATTGAATCTTTTTATTCATGTTGGTTTCAGATATTTTTGAAGAATGTTTATGCCATTTTTGAGACAGAAATTGTCAAGTGGTGACCATGGAAAATTAATGCTCATGACTGTAAACAAGCAGCCTAATCATTTTTAAACATTTTCAAACATATTTTTCAGAGCAACTGAAATAAACATGAATTATTGAATTATGAATGTTTTTTTATGAATGTTTTCTTGTATTTTTCCATTTTGCTAACCTGAGTTTGCCTTGCCATTCCATAAAGAGATTGACTTTTTTTTTTGTCCTTTCTGTCTTTGCCTGTGTTCTTTTTTTTTTTTTCTTGTCGAATTGCAACATTTATTATTAATCTTTTATTCTTATTTATTTCGAAAATAAAATTAAATTCATATATTGATAGAAATATAATCATAGTTGAGGTGTATTCAAGTTAAGTCCTTGTCTGCATAACTAGCATTTTAAATTTATTTTTGTATATATTAGATATAACGTAACCTCATTGACATATGCAGTCTGTCCTGACACCTGGTTGAATTAAAACTCAAGGTCCCAAACACCAGCCCACCACAATCAATCATCTAATAACTCATTAGTTATCATGAGCCCCATGTTTAATTATTGTTTTGAACAGTGTTTTTATTATTAACTAAACTAAAACTATTAAAAATATTTTTATTGAAATAAAGCGGAAATAAAATATAAACTTTAGATGAAAAATTTAAACTTACAAATTAGATTAAAATTCAACTAAATTACTAAAACTTAAACTAAAATTAAAACTGAAAATATAAAATTAAAGCTAATTCAAAATATTAATAAATGGTATATAAATTATACTAAAATACAACTGGTTCTGAAGGTCATCTGCTCTGGAAGTACATGTCTCACCTTGTTCGTTGTAACACAGTAAATTATGATTTGTTCCCACACCTCGATATACCAACAGATGTATAATGTTCCTGTGAGTCCACCTCCAAAACCCATGGCCCTTGTTTGCAGGTTCGCTATAATGAGAACTAAATTATGGCAGAGCTTATTAGTGCATGCTGGCCTGCTGTGTGTCTGTATGAGTGCTGTTTTAACTCACATTGCCCTTTCTTCCTGTCTCAGGTGACCGGAGTGAGCATTTCCCCTGGGAAAGACCAGCTGGTTGTCTTCCACACCAAAGACAACCGGGACCTAATCGTGTGCCTGCAGGGGATGGTGCCAGCGGGGGACAGCCGCATCGGAGAGCTGGTTGGGACCCTGCTCAGCCACTTCAAAAGGTGACACCAACAGGGGGCGCTCCTGAGAGCGATTTGGGAGAGATAGCAGGACTCTGGGGATGGGGCCAGGGCACATAAGGCTAACCATGCCAGCCATGATAATTCATCCACTCTCTTGTCTGCGGTGCCAGTTCAGGGCATTTAAGGACAGTGCAGCCAGCTTATCCCTGTCGGACTGATACCCCCTGTGGCTTTTTATGAAGCGGGAGAAAAATTTGTGTCTTCTAGATTTGAGAGGTACTTTAAGCTCCCTTGAATCTGCCAAATGATTGCACAAGAGCTGAGCATGGTACAGAGAGGAGATACAATATTTTCTGCTTGATGTTTGCTGAATTATGCCCTGATGTGTCATACTGTGATGGCTGAGGGGGTACACTTCCTGAAATCGACAGGCAGTAGACACTATAACAGGCCGTTTGATGATTTTGTATGGGTTATGAATCAGAAAAATTAGATGGACTCTAAAGTTTATCTGGGGGTATATAAAGTGAATGTCTGAGATTAGAGGAAAGCCAAGAGATATGGATAAGATGAAGGCAGTCTGAATGAAAGTTTCCATTTTGTGTGCCTGCGTGTTTTATAACCAAATGAGCTCACACATGATGGTGGTGACACACCATAATAAAACTCACTCACAGTGTCCCTAAAAATACACACTGAAACCACACCTTTTAAAGGCTACAACCTTTAAAAATATGCACAGTGATCTAGTTAATGAACTTTAAATTTTATATATATCAATTTTGTCATTATTTAGCAATTTTATTTTTATATTTATTCATTTTTAAACTATATTATTTTATTTCTGCATTTATTTTTATATTTCAACTTGCCTATAGTTAATTTCCACTTTAATCTCTATATTCAAGGTGTTCAAACCAGTCAGGTGTTCAAAATCACTAAGTACTCTGCTGTTCAAAAGTATGTTGTCGGTAAGATTAAAAAAAAATGTTATGCTCACAAGGCTGCATGTATTTGCTGCATTTATCAAAATACAGTAAAAACAGTAATATTATGAAATACTATTGCAAATAACTATTTTCTAAATAAATATATTATAAAATGTAATAAATTCCTGTGATATAAAATTTTTAGCAGCCATTACTCCAGTCTCCAGTGTCAGATCATTCAGAAATCATTCTAATATGCTGATTTGTTGCTCAAGAAACATTTCTTTTTATTATCAAAGTTTAAAACGGTTATGCTGCTTTATATTTTTCTGGATACTGATACATTTTGTAGATACCGTGATACTTGTCATTAATCTTTAATGAATGGAAACTTCAAAAGAACACCATTTATTTGAAACTCAAATCTCTTGTAACATTATAGATGTTTTTACTCTAATTTTTGATCAATTTAATGCAAACTTGCTGAATAAAATCAATTTCTTACTTTCTTAAAAAAACAAAAAACAAAACACCTGACCCCATTTACATGCACTTTAGTCAGATTAAACAGTACTTTGTCAAACCTGTAGTCTGTTTTTTTTGGGGTTTTTTTGAGTCAATCTAACAGATTAGAAATGCGACTGTATCTCAGCTTTGTCCAGAATGTATGTGCATTAGCCTTGTACCATTGCCCTTGTCATTGTGCAGTGGCTCCAAAATACAGAGGTGATGCTCAACGTGTATTTAATCCTTCAAATATTTGATTACGCATTGTATCGTGTTCTAGGCCAGGCAGATGAAGACTGTATTACTACAAAAACAACTGCGCATGTAAACATACTGAGTGATATCGACTTGCCTTAAAAGGATGCTTCACTGCTTTTTCTGTAAATAAAGCCCCTGTATCCTCCGAGCGGAGTGTTTTTTTAGAAAACACCTTGCTAAAGTTTCGCTGCTAATGACCTGCAGCCGTAAGCTCTCTCTGGATCCATCCATCAGCATGATCCATTCGCTGAACAAAAGGCCAGGCTCTGAGGCTGCTGTATTCTGCTGCTTTCCTCTCCCTGTAGATGTGTACTTAACCTTTATCTCTCCTCTGCTGTCCTGCACAGCAGCCTTGAGCACTAGCCACCGCAGAGAGGCTGTTCCTTCCTCTCCCAGTTCATTTCCTATTGCGATTTCAACAGTGACACCTAGGAAAGAGCTTGTATAGCAGCTTTTGAGAGTTAGTAATACAAAAATTGTAGTCTGTTTAAATCATTTTCAATTTTACTGAACCTATCACATTATGCTTGAGTGAGTTAGGATCTCTGGGCACGTTTCGCTGAGGTTTGACATTGAACTGCTTTGACTTTTCTGCCTGAGTGGCTTTATGGGAAAACTGCAGACGTAACTGTTTCTCCTGTACTATGAATAGATCGGAAGAACATCCCAAGCATTGAAGATCAGTCTGACTGGAACAGTCTGTGCCACATGCGAGTAAAATCGTAACCCTCTTATCTGCATTAAGAATGTTGTCAACAAAGTCTCTGATAACTCATTCGGCTCTACATAAATAGAGAGGATTATTTCTCTGAGTGCCCACTTTCTCTTTTGACATTTTTAATGTTTTAAAAGTGTTTGTTTTTTAAATAATTTTGGTTTTAGTTAAGTGATGCCATAAAAACAGGAGTGTGACGTCATGATTGACAGCTGAGACTGACAGCTTCTCTGAGTGAACTGAGGTGCCAACGGACTTTTTCGGGATCTTTAGGAGGATATTGGAGTTGTATTTACCTTATTTTAACACAATCCTCTCAGCAGACAAAAACTGGAGCAGTCAGGCTAATTAAAACAGGGTCAGGGGCATATGCTTGCGATCGACTCTGCGGGAATGTGGGCGGGACGCGGCTCCACTTCGCTCGCTACTGCGCAGACTCTGGTCCCGAGTTCTCTACTGCGCAGACTCCGGTTCCAAATCAGTGCAATATGGCCATGCCCTGTTGGGACAATGGCGGCTTCACTTTTCTTCAGTGGAAGAGATTGAAGGTGCGTCGTCCATCTTTTTTTTACAGTCTATGGTTTTCACCTGTACAAGTGAATACTGAGCATCGGCAGCTAATGAGGCTCATTGGAGTGACATCAACTCCCCTCTTCGACTGATTGGCTAGAGGACGAGCTGTTTTATTAATTCACTTAATTAGACACAATTTTTGAAGATACATTTGTATTAATTCATAAAACAGAATCCAAAAATAAATGGAAAACATTGAGTTTCGGGGAAAATAAAACTGATTTAATGGCGCCCTAAATTAAAAGTTTACTCTGTGGAGTTTAATTGTGAACAAACAAGCTATGTTTACATTCATACTCAAGGTCTAACAAACATGTGGAAATCATTTCCTTCCTCATTAATGGTAAATGAAAATCATGATAAATATTGATATTGTATGATATGGGAAAAAAAATTCATGATCATTATTGGCGATAAATTAATGATAATATTTTTGGCCATATAGCCCAGCCTAAGTTTTGAATGATATCTGGGTGAGTAAATTTGAACAGAATTACAGTTTTTTTTAGCTATATATTTATAAAATATTTAAAATATTTTTTTATATTTTAGCTTTAAAATACTGCCTGTGGAGTCTCAATATTTCTTTCATCCATCCCTACTTTCTCTCTTCTTTTCCAGTGTAGAGATGTAGGAGATGAAATATTTAAGGTTGTGTGACTGCAGCTCTATTTTTAACCGGGCTCTTCTTCATTGGCATGCACAGCACAAAGGAAGCACTGCACCTCTTTCTCTCTACAGAGGGGATACCTCATCGCTCCAGCCATCACACCTGCCTTTAAGCATCATTCAGAGAGTTTCAAACTACAGCCCGACAGATACACACCCACACATACCCAGTCCGACATGCGCACACACTCGCACACATCTGTCTGTATCACTGTAGCTGTCACTCATCCTGGCACAGTTATCAAGGAGCGCTTCACTCATGCACTAAACAGAACGTGTGAAGACCCGGGTCAGGATTAGCTGGACTATTTCAAGTCTTGAGGTTCTGTTGACTACTTTGTTGCAGCAAGAAAAGTCCTCAGTCTCCATTATTAGCCCATGTAACTCTTTCAAAAGAGGGAATTCCACTGTGAGACGCCAACTCCAGTGTGTTTGTGTAATCTGTTTAAATTGGGCTCGAAACAAAGGTGTTGGTGTCAGCTCAGCTAGTGTCTCATCTGAATAAGGACCCTTGTCTCTATTGATCACTGTGGCTTGAACTAAAAGGCTCTGTGAGATTAAATGAAAGAGTTCTCTACAGGAATTCATTAAGTCTGTCTCCTTTTAACACTTCTCTGTGGGAATGAATGGTGCCTTTTAAACTCAAATCCTGTTTCAAAGCTCCTGGGAGAGTAAGCAGGAGTTTGGATGTCTGAGTGAGTGTCGTTTCTGAACATCTGACATCATTATGACGTTAAGGATTCGGGGTCAAAGACTTGTGCTTCAGGCAGTAGGAAAGCATGTGGGGGGATTTGCATCTTCCTGTGACTGTAATTATATATTGACATGCATATTGAAGGTCAATAGGTCATTGAAAAACTCGTTGACAGCAATCACTTACTAATATTAAATCATCCTTCAAGTTTGGTCTTCTTTTAGTTTTAGGGCTTTGCTTTATTGCTTCCTTGTGCTCCGCTAAAAATCCAGATGATCAATCTTTTGTCTCTTTTTTTACTTCCTCAACTCAGCAAAATAACATGCCATTACTCTCTATTTATCCCAACTTGCTCTTTGATCACTTTCTGTGTGCTAATACCCAGAGTGCCTCAGAATGACCTCCACGCCCTCGCTAACAAAACTGGGCCAGATTCCAATGTGCACTTCTCTGTAACATTGTTAATGTGCAGTGCTGCAAAGGAGTGGAGACTGAATATGTGTGTTTGTGTGTTTGTGTGTGTGTGTGTGTGTGTGTGTGTGTGTGAGAGTGTGTGTGTGTGTGTGTGAGAGAGAGAGAGAGAGAGAGAGAGAGAGAGAGAGAGAGAGAGAGGGAGGATTTTACATCAATCCCCATAGTGGTCCAGCAGTATTTCTTTCTCAGGTTGATACCTGATTGCTATAGGCATGATGGCATATGATCATGGTGGTTCTGGCCACTTCCTTACTTCCCCCTTTCCCTTTTTGTGACAAGTAACAAATTAAATCAAACCCCAGTTTTGTTTCTTATTTAACTAAACTGTGCTGTAGATTTCATATAATGATTTCAGAAGACATAATTAATTCATTGATAGAGATATGTTGATTTAAACTATGCTGAAAAATGACATGGTTTTGTCCTTCCCGTAAACTTTTGAGAGGGAAGCAAATCAGTTAATTAAATGTGAGTTAACATGCTTCATGTGTGACAAAGACTGACAAGGTCTTGTGCCACATTAATAAGAGTGAGGACAATGTGCTGTCCTTGAACACTAAGTTCAATTTGACAATTGCAATAACTAATCACGCTCGATTATTAAAATGCAAAAATAAAATATAAAAAAATAAATGAATAAAAATAAAATCTAGTTTTGAAATAAATTGGTATTTTTTATATTTATGTAGCAAGGATGCATTAAATCAATCAAAACTGACATTAAAGATATTTATAATGTTACAAAAGATTTCTATTTCAAATAAATGCTGTTCTTGTACTTGTACTTTTAATTCATCAAAAGTTTTTAAATCCTTAAAAACATTATGTATCACGGTCTCCTCAAAGCCTCTACAAAAAATTTTAAGCAGCACAACTATTTGCAACATTAATAATAATAAAACAATTTTCTTGAGCACCAAATCAGCATATTAGAATGATTTCTAAAGGATCATGTGACAATGAAGACTGGAGGAATGGCTGCTGAAAATTTAGCTTTGTCATCAATGGAATAAATTACGTTTTAAAATATATTAAAATAGAAAACAGCAATTTTACTTTTTTATCAATTTAATGCATTCTTGCTATATAAATATTAATAATATGAATTTATTTCAGAACTAGATTTTATTTTCATTTATTTATTTTTATATTTTTATTTTCCTCTCCCCGCAGCCTCTCAAATGTTTGTATCCCCCAAGATACAAAAACTTTTTTAGGGTTAAACCTATATTGTCAGAGTAGAAAATACCAAATATGACACAACAGACAGTAATTTGTGCAGCAGCACTGTTCATTCTTTATAAATCAATAATTTTGAGAGTAGAGTATTAGAGCATAGGCATAAGTGAATTTCCTTATTGATGGGATCAGATTTCTATTTCCAAAGATGCTTGCTGGCTTAAGTGTGTGTTAAAGTGTCAGTGTAATGAGAAGCGGGCATGATACAGCATAGAGCTGGGGCAGGAAGCTGCTCTGTGCCTAATGTGCTGGATTATAAATGCACACAATAATATGAACGTTGTTTTAGGCCTCATTAGTCTGTTTGCCAGTGACTTTGTGTTGAGATTCTGGCTGAAATCATTGTGTCCTTCAGCAAGGTCGTCCTTCATGCTGAATGCTTTTTCAGGTTCCAAGTGGTCAAGTTTAGACTCCTCTCATTTGTCCTCTAGTTCTCTATTTTTTTCTTTTCCTTCTTCTGTTTTGTCCTTCACTATTTCTCTCAGCCCCTACTAGTTCTCTTTCTCATCTGTTTCTCTTTTCCTCTGTATTTCTCACCTCTCCTCACTCTCGGTGCTGCAGATGCAGTTCCCATAGCAACTAGACGATCCATGTCTGTCTGATATTTAGTCCATTAGTTGGCCTGCCGGTTTAGAATACTAATGAGTGAAAGAGAGAGAGCGAGGATTCTCTAAATAGCTCCAATTGCCTGCCTTTTCAAGGTAAAGGCTGCTATGAATTGCCTGTTGCAGTGATTATACTGAAATTCGCATGTAAATGAATCGCTTACAGTAGCCTGCAGAGGGAAAAATCTTTTACACAGTTAGCAGGTTAAAGGAATGTGGAACCTTTTATGCTAATCTATCAATACAAAATAAATATTTCTTATAATATTTTTGTGTATTTGCACGGCTGTTCAAAAGTGAGGAGTCAAAAAAAAAAAACTTACTGAATGCAAACATTTGAACAATGGTGCATATTAACATACTGTGTACTGTATTGTAAGTTTATTTAAAAAAAAAATTTTTTGCATTGCTTCAAAGGTAATACCTATAGCAGCACAATAATCTTTATTTTATTATTAATTTATTATTTATTATTATTATTGCAGTAAAGTTGTTGCAACTGCCATTGTTTTCATATGCCCCGTCCAGCACTTCACCATCCAGTCCAATAGGTGGTGCAGTTACAACTCCAGAAATAAGCAATTAAACACTAAACGCTGCCAGGCACAACATAGCAATCAATCAGAACAATTAATTAACACAGAGATGCAGCATCACCAGCTCCATGAATGAACACAGCATTCGAAAACACAAGCTCAGGTAAGAAACTTGACCACTGGGGTCACTGTTGGACAATGTGTTTCAAAATAAATTAGTAGTTTATACAGTAAACATTCAATATTCACATTTATCTCATTTTATTTTTGTACTACCAACAACTTTGTGATTAGAATTTAAACACATCAAATACGTACAGTAAATTGTTGTTCAGCATTGTGTTATGAGCAGGGTGTATTTGTGTCTGTAGAGAAAGGCTTAGCTGTAGAACAGGTTGGGGGATTTATATGGCTGTTGGAGTGTAGGTGGATGGGTATGATATTGTGCTTGTGTGTGTTTGAATTGGAGTGGATGAATCTGACCTACTTTCTCCTGTGCTAACTCTGCATTGCTGCGTCTCACTCTCTCACACAGCTCCACCCCCACTGCCCTTGTGTCTTACATTCTTTCACTCTCTATGTTCCAACCAGCCAGAGATGTGATGATGGGAGGATGCTTCGTTGGCTCATGTACAATCCCCCTCCCTCTCCCTTCTTTCTGTCTGTGTGACTCTTGCGCACCTGCTCTGCAGCTAATGTCTCCACAGCCATTTTACCTCCCATCCTGTTTCTTTACAATCCTCTCATTTCTTCTAATTGAACATAATCAAATGCTTATACATTTCCACGTTACTGTCTTTACCACCACTACCCTAATTACAGTCTTCATAATTGCTACTATTATTTTTACTATTACTAATACAGTTACATTTACTATTTCTACTGCTGCTATTATGGCTATTTTGCTACTATTTCAAATTCAGGTATTACATTTTTATATATATATATATATATATATATATTCAACTTTATATTTATTAAAGAATCCTTAAAAAATGTATACATTTTTTTTCATGTGATATACTTGATCACATTGATGAAAAAGAAAAAAAAGTTTATTGAGGATCAAATCAGCATATTACAAGGATTTCTGAAGGATCATGTAACTGAAAAAAAGTGCAATTTTACTTAAAAAAAAAAAAAATTATTATTTTACATTTTTACTGTTTTAGTAGTGATGCATCATATTACTGTTTTCATTGTATTTTGAGTATAAGGGACTTCTTTCAAAAACATTATCTTAGCGACCCCAGATTTTTGAATGGTAGTGTTAATGCTAAAAATACACTAGTCAGAGAAATAACTAGGGCTGCACAATTAATCGCATGCGATATTTTACGCGCATCTTATCAGTAAAGCCGGTTCTGTAATCAGCGGTAAATCTCCATCACCTGCGTGCTTTCACATTGAGCAGCATTAACTACACAGAGCCGTTGTTCACTGACGAGCTGCGCTAAACCACGTTCATATTCGCGCGATTTTTTGCGCTGCTCATCAGTGAACAACGGCTCTGTGTAGTTAATGCTGCTCAATGTGAAAGCCCGCAGGTGATGGAGATTTACGCTGATTACAGAACCGGCTTTCTGACAAGATGCGCGTTAAATATCGCATGCGATTAATCGTGCAGCCCTAGAAATAACCTTTAGTTATTTTTAGTGAATCGCTTGGGTTTGGAGTTAGAAAAACATCTGAAATCACTCATAGCATCTTCATCCTCACTCAGCCTCTCCATTTCGCTCTTTTATACCCCCAGTCTATCCTCTCTCTATTCACATCTCTGGTCTTTTATTACTCAAACTCTTTCAGTTGTCACATACACTGACCCTCCTGCAGTGATCCTCTGCTGAGGCTCTGCTCTGTGTTTTGATGTTCAGACAGTGATGAATGACAATAAGGAGCTTTATGGGTATATAGACATTATCTAGAGGTTTGGTAAGTCATGCTTGACTTCAGTAACAGCCTCTTGCTGAAAATGAAGTGCTAGGCTGTCCTTGCTATACCTGCCACGCTCTCAGAAATCTGAATTTACACTATTGATTTCCTCCTATTAGACCATCATATAATAATATCAACATGTCGATTTTTAAAAAGTGTCTCAATACCAGTCAGGATTATTTTTATATGATTTTAAGTGACTAGAAATTGACCCAGACTGTTTTAAAGTATTGTCCCCAAAAAAGATCATTTTGATTGTGCAGCTCCAATGGGGTTTCTTTCAGGAAGTGACATTGTCTCCTCAGTAGGCAACAGGGCAGATAACAATGGGTGACGGATGTATAAAGTGTGCTGATTTTCATGGGGCATCTGTCCCATTGTATTGTGACCACTGAGGAACAGATTGTCTACTGTGAATCTGTCAATGGTTTACCTCACCCTTCGCAGAGAAAGCCTGGAAGATGTTCAAATTATTAGGTCCATACTGCACCCTACACACCTGCTGTTCATCAGAATTGTAGCGAATCAGCTCATGGGGAAATATGAATAATTAATCATAACAAGTTATAATTAATTATAAATATTTAGATCCGCTGTAGATATTTACTTGACCTCTCAGGGTCAACTGTCTGTCAATTCTAAGAACGTTAATTTCCTGGTTAAGGGAAATAACTTTCTTACTGTACAACTCTACACAGAGCCTGTAGCATAAATCTGCATGATTAAGGGACTCCAGTTATGAGCAAACAATGAACAACGTCAAGTGTGATACAAGTAAGACTTTATTAACTACATAAACACTTAAACTAGTCTAACATACTACATAAACACTTAAACTGGTCTAACATACACATACACACGCATACAGTTGGTATAGGAAAGGGTTAAAGCTTAAGCAGTAAAGAGGAGAGAAATAAGGAATGAAGTTATGGAACCATTTGCAAATTCAGCAGAT
>NW_015557126.1:9779-12996 GCF_001515605.1 Sinocyclocheilus anshuiensis | reverse complement strand
TAGTCTAACATACTACATAAACACTTAAACTGGTCTAACATACACATACACACGCATACAGTTGGTATAGGAAAGGGTTAAAGCTTGAGCAGTAAAGAGGAGAGAAATAAGGAATGAAGTTATGGAACCATTTGCATATTCAGAGATTTACAGCCTTGAAGGAACATATACAAGGACAGTAACAACATACACAATGACCTGAAGGATATGTGTGTTCATTCAAAGAAAGGTTTTCCTATGGATTAATTAGAGAAGAGTCAATTTCTACTGTGCATTGTGTCTCTTCCTATGGAAAAGGTAGTGATTTTCGCTACTCACATTCCTTTGGGCCATAAAACCAGTGATATCAGCATTAGTTGCCATGGGGACCAGGGGGGGCCTGGTGTCGTTCGCAGACATCCTGGCACCCAGTTTATTGGGTGAGGGGTCTGTGACGATTTGTTAATCTAATGAATAACTGATTTGTTAAATCAAATGAAAAATTGTGTGTTTGATTGGTCCAGACGCTACAGAATCAATTCTATTAAAAATACGATTCATTCTAAACCTTCAGCACAGGTAATCTCTGGTCCACTTTGATCCCTGTGAACCCTCAAGAGGAAGTGTGTCTGCAAGCATACTGCCTAAATATTACAGCTGACGGTAATTTCAGTTCCTGGTAACATGACGGGAACACAGGGGTCTGTCTTTAGTCAAGGAGCAGACCTGCAGATGTCTCTTAGTCTTAACCTTGAAAACATGCAGATATTCCATAGGAAGTATGGAGCAGCTTCCTGCATTGATCTGATCTGAGCCTTCAAAATTACTTGTATATTAGAGTCATTCTGATTCAAATTAACTCTTTGATGCATTTTAAAATATGTTTTAACCAGTCAGATTGTAATATGTTCAAACCATCATGATTGATTTGACCTTTAACCATTAGCCATAGTATATCCAGGAGGTTTGTTTTCTTTGTTATTATTACTTATTTAAATATAATAAATATATACATTATACATTTTACTTTGTGTTGTTATAATTATGATCATCTTAAAATATCTTGTCAAAAAAAAGATTGGCAATGATAATTATTTTCTGAATTTTAAAACTTTTATGATTAAACATTATTAAAAAAATAATTATTTCTCATTTAGAATGCATTAATTTAGATGTTACCACATGAAGCACATTTTTTGTTGACCTGACAAAAGATTTTTACTGTTTTTCCCTGCAGGCCTGGCCTCTCTGTCTTCCATTGTTTCCTCGTTTGCACTCTCATCTTCACTTACTTGCTCATCCCTCAATCTTTTCTTCCCCTCCTCACTCATTCTCCTCCTTTCCCTCTTTCGTATTCATGCCCGCTGTTCTCTGAGAAGACCTCCAGCTTTGATCAATATTTCTTCTTGCTAAGCCTTTTCTCCCAGTGCTTCTAAATGACCTACTTTGTAATCTCCTCCTTAACAGCTCTCTTTAAAATTGTGAAAAAGAGCAGAGGCAGTGAAGCCCCGCCACTGATCTGATTACATATTAGAAGCTAAAGCTTCTGCTTGTGTTTGATAAATAGTAGTTTTAGAGGGCGGGCTTTACTCTACAGACAGCTTTGAGGAAGCTGAATAATTATATTTCCTATAGTAATCTGTCTACTTGTCTTATTCATCATCAGTGTTGGTGCTTCAATGAACGTCATGCTCCTTTTGGCAGATTTCATGCACTGAAAATGAACTAAATGCCAATGAAAATCAAATGTAGCAAAGCTTAATTGTGCATTAATTAATCAATGAGGTATCATTTTATTTGTTGTAGTCTAAATATCATTTCCACCATCACGATCTGTGCTCTCTATTCTAATCCCTCTACACTGTAGGATGTGATTTAATAATAGCAACCTCAAAAAGGTGCTTCCAGCCTGAGGAAGTCAGTGTGTGTGTGTGAAAGAGAGAGAGTAAAGCTGAGAGACCTGCACACATGAAGTGTGATAACACAATATGAGGAAGACAGTGCAGTCAGATTACTGGGGTGGGGCATATGAAGCAAAGGATGCTGGGATGCTGCCTCTCTTCTCTCCAGTGCACAGCAAGCATAATACTTTTTGGCTTTTTTTTTCTTTCTTTTTGAGGATGTAAAGACTGATTATCCCAAGGGTATATCTGCTATTTTGGGAGGTGGGGTGTGACTATGTTGCAGACACACATTCATTCTTCTCTCCTCCCTTTTTCCCTCTTTCCTTGACCCACTAAATCTACAGTGCTACAGCCAAATTGCTTTGCAGATAAATACAGATGCAGCATAGTGATCATAAGAGACTGTTAACAGCTCTCTGAACCTCAGTTGCATCTGTTGGTGTGGCAGTAGAAGAGGAAGTGTCAGTGGGAGCTCAGTCACATTAGGAAATTCCTCCTTTTAGCCTGCTGACCTCCTGATACACATGCACATTGAGAGAGGGAGAGAAGGAAAAAATATTTATTTAAAGCATTAAAAAGCAAAGCATTAATGTAAAGCAACTCAAGTTCAATGATGGCCATTTTATTATAAAAAAGTCCCAAAATATTTGGATACATAAATCATGCTTTAAATTTATGAATTTCATTGCATTAAAGGGGTCCTATTATGCTCTTTTACAAAGTCTTGATTTTGTTCTGGGGGTGTACTAGAACAGGCTCTCATACTAGGTTGTTCGAAAAACACATTATTTTTCACATATTTTACATTATTACAACACATCTCTCCCCAGTCATGGCATGAACTGCTCGAATAGTTCCTGTATCAAATGAAGGCCCGCCTTCTGAAATACGAAATGTGCTGTGATTGGTTAGCTGGGCCAGTGTGTGTTGTGATTGGTTAGCTGGGCCAGTGTGTGATTGGCAGCACTCAGCGCCTGGTTGGGAAATGTCATGACCCTTACCATAGCCGCCTGCGAGCTTCAGTGTAAATATTGCGTCGATATCAATTAAATTTGAGCGTGATTTAAACCCGGATGATTGTAACCACTCTAAGTTTGTCTGCCTTGGGAAAGCTAGCGTGTCTCCGGCATAGTGATAACACTCGTTGCCTTCTCTAGTGCAGCTCAACCAGGTCTCGTCCCATTCGTCGATATTTGTGATATCATAAATCCCGGAAAATATGCATTGTAGTCCAAACGAGTCGTTCGTCGTAGTTTTTGAAAAGTGATTTCTGTTAAAGGGGTCATATGATGCGATTTAAATTTTTCCTTTCTCTTTGGAGTGTTACAAGCTCT
>NW_015557126.1:8826-9329 GCF_001515605.1 Sinocyclocheilus anshuiensis | reverse complement strand
AAGAGATATTCTTTATAAAAGTTAAGAGTCAGCCACGCCTACCTAAAACGGCTCGTTCTAACACGCCCCCAGGGCCGCATTAACCATTGGGCTAGGCGGGGCTGAAGCCCCGGGGCCCGGACAAGGAGGGGGCCCTTGATTGGCTGTGGAGTAGATTGACTGGTCATCGGTAGCTCCGATTGCCAAAGCCCCGCCCCTCACGTATTAGCGCTTTTATTTAGTGGAGCTTTTCCATATATTCCATGCATTACCTTTAGTAATTAAAAAATAGAGATTAAAACATCACGTTTGAATTTGGTTTACCAATCACATGTATTTATTCTATATTTTTACTTTTGAACGACCCGTGCACCACGTATCAATCAGGTGATCTCTGCAATGTCCACATTCACCTCTCTCCACTTCGTTCTGGCATAATCTGGAAATAGTCATGCAAAGAACAATCTTCGATAAGTAAAAATGTAAACTATTCTAAAAAGAAAAAATAGTGAGAGAAAAAAATG
>NW_015557126.1:0-7625 GCF_001515605.1 Sinocyclocheilus anshuiensis | reverse complement strand
AACACATTTCATTACACCAAATACACAAAATAATGTTCTTTTTAGCAGCATCATATGACCCCTTTAAATAAAATATCTCCTTTTGAAGTGGACTTTGAGCTTTGAAACTTTGCAGATCTTTTTTATGCTCAAAACAGCAACATTACAGACTAACTAAAGCTGAAAAAGTGAAAAAGCATAATAGGACCCCATTAAATAAAACTTCAGGGGATTTGTGAGTTGATGAAAAGCTAATTAAATCATAATTAAAAATAAAAATAAATATTTAGAAAAACAGAAAAAATAAAAACTATTTAACCTTCATTTTAGGGAGTTCTTCAAAAAAGTATTTAATGTCAGTGGGTTCGGATGACAAAAAATTGTGTGAATCCCTCAAATATAACATGAAAGCAGGTGACATCTACGAACACATGATGCTAGATGTTTTTTTCTCTCTCAGAAAAAACTAGTTCCCAAACAGAATAACCACAGGTGTAGTATATTATTACAGTAGTATATATATTCTTTATTTATATGCTAAATATGTGTATTTATATATTCATTTTACATAAAATGTTTTGATATGTGTACATCAAAGTTTGTTTAAAATTATATACTGTAAATACTGAAATAAATGAACTTTTCCACTACATTCTAATTTATTGAGATGCACCTGTAACTTATTTTTGTGCAATATTTTCTTGGAAAGCATGCTTGTGTAATCGTTCTTTAAAATAAATGCTACTTGGTTTGAAATTTTGTTGTATAATGCAATGATATTCATATATTTTTCTGTTATTGTCGTTTTACAGCTATAGAAATCAGAAACTGTCTTCATAAAGGTGCATACTTATTCAATTTATCCTAGAAAATTTCCCCTAACTGATGAATCGCACAATAACGTGTGAGAATATACAGATATATGACACCGTCGTGATGCTGTCTGACACTAGACAACTGGACTTCAGTGGTATTTACCTCTGCATCTCCTGAGTGCTCACTTCCCCTCCCCCTTTACCTTCCCTTAATACTCCTTCTATTCTGGTTAGCAGAGCAGGCCTCAAAGGTGGTGAGTCAGTTGGCGTGAAGGGCACAGGCTCAGGGGAGAGGAGCGCTGGAAAGAATTGATTTTCCAATGGGCCATGCAGAGCTGTCTGCTCCCCAGCACTGTGTGAGAGAGTCGGGCTCACAGAGAGACTCTCAGTAAGGGGAAATCTAACGTTTTCATGCCGTTCCCTGCTGCTAAAATCAACTACACAATTCATCAAGCAATGATGCAATTCATCGACTAACCTTTCATTCCCTGCCTCAACAGGAAGTTGAAGGAATTGTATACTATATGCACTGAGTAAATCCAGGGTTTTCCAACCCTTTGAAATGATTGTGAATGATGGGAGAGATTGATGCTGGTTGAGACTGGAGCAACCACATGATGGGGTTCATTGGGTTGCCATAGAAACGTCTGGCGCAGCAACCTGCTGGTATAGTAACTTATGGAGCCAGAGCTTTTTAATGGGGGGTTTATCATCTGCACGATTTCTAACAAAAGCTGCCTGGTGAAGGTCACCCTTCTAAATCAGACTTCTGATTTAAAAATTTTTGCGTTGTTATGGTTCTACTATAATGAACACTAGGGGTGTAACGGTACACGTATTCGTACCGAACCGTTTCGGTACGGGTCTTTCGGTTCGGTACGCATGTGAACCGAACGAATACAGTTTGTTTTTTTTTCTCCGGAAATTCAAATAATAAATGGCGTTTTTACAGTCTTTGATGTGGCATGACAGATCGGTACGTACCGAACCGTCATATTTGTGTACCGTTACACCCCTAATGAACACATAAAATATTTAATAATGTTTTCAATGTTCAATGAGCAGACAAATTAGTTTTGGGAAGATGGGATTCTTCAGGGTATAAACAATGTTCTGGTTTCATTACATTAAAGTCAATCGACAGCATTTGTGACAAATTAATTTCAACTCGTACCTCATTTTCTTAAAAAAATAACAGTTAGACACCTAGAATGACAGTAAATGGGGACAATTTTTAGATGATTCAAAAACAGAAATATAAAGTTTATAATAAAAAAAAAATTACATTATTTCTGCAGTGAAAACGTGTTGCTGTCATTGTTTTTATGATAATTTTAAGGTAGACAATGAAACATTGTATAAAAATATACAAAGAAAATGTTAGTAAACTAGTTTTTAACTAAATTTCAATATCGTGACAATACCGCATACCGTGATAAAAGCATTAGCAATTAATCGCAACATGAACATTTTATACCGGCATATCCCTATTTACCACTAATATCATGTTAACACGTTTATGTCGTGTGGCTACACTATTGAAAAAAAAACATTATTTTAAAAGTCTACAGATTTGCCTTAAGGTGTTCTCACATTAGTGAAATTTCACAAGCAAAAAAGGTTCATTGTCTATTGTCAATATAAAGCACAGCTCACACAGAAGTCACTTTCAGAAGCAGGTTTTTGTTGGTCAATGCATCAAATTCATGTAACTAACTTGAAAATGAGTGAAACCTGCATGGGAAGTTTTTTGCCCTCATGCGAAACTCCTGATCGCACAGATTCCTATTGGAATGACTGGATTTCGCGCACAAAATTTTGCAGAGCAGTGGTAAATGTGACCGCACCTTTATTCACTTCCATTGTAAGTGCCTCATTGTAAATCAGATTTTTGCTTTTTATAGAAAACGAGACAAGTGGAAATTCATCTTTGTGGTAACTCAATGCTTTAAGTGTCAGTTGAGCCTAATGTGTACTACTGAACCCGGAATATTATAATATAATTTAATGTTCAGAATGGCTTTATCAAAACAGCTTTCTAATATAATGTGAGGATATATATGCATAAATGGAGCTAATAGGTTTACTAGGTGTAACGAGGCTTTTAGTGGTTGGAGCTATTGACTTCAACTGCAGAGTGTGTGTGTGATACAGCTGAACTTTTACTTTTCCATTTACCCCTCTCTAAAAACCCAGCCGCTCTCTCTCAGCCAATTACTCTTGTGCTTCATTGATCCCCTCAGCGAGTCTGCCGTAAAATGCCCATCCACCCAGAACCAACCAACCAACCAGATGCGACAAGCACACAGAGCTCTGTGGACCAAAACAAAAACAAGAGCATATGGAATATTTCAGTGACTCTCTCTCTCTCTCTCCCTGTTTCTAGTGAGAAGAGGAAGCTACAGGTGAACATTGTCAGCCCCATTCACTGCAGTATGAATGGAAGGAAGTGCACTGTCGTTGTGGAAACCAAGATCAACCAATCACAGCCAGACTTCACCAAAAGCCGATCGGGATACATTCTCTCAGTGCCAGGCAACTGAAGGACCAGGGATCCCAAAACAACCCCTTTAAAAGGACATTGACAGCAGGATATCGGTTTTGTTCTAGTCCAAACTTTTGAGTTGAACCACAGAAATGAAGCCATACCAAATTTGCCTGAAGACGGGCAAGGAAGAATATTTAATTTAGAAAAAAGTTTGTCCCTAAATTCCAAACTTCAGTTTAGATTATTTTCAAGATGACAAGGAGGTAGCGATATATACCCTCAAAGAAGATTTACCAAACTCGGCGTTGTTTATTTATTAAACATTACAACCAAATGAAGGGCAATCATAAATTTAATATTTATGAGGAACAGGATACGCAAGATGTAAAAGTATCTAACTTGTGTTTTGAGGTTTTTCCTTCAAAGGGAATTTGTTGGTTTTTGATCAATGCTTCATATGGGATGATTAATAGCTCTGCTTGTGTCCCGACATATTGCACAGATCATAAGCAGTCCTGCGGTTGCTGCTGATTTTGATCAGATGCTCTTGAGCAGGATGTGTTGATCATATCCTTAAACTCATTAACTGCTCAGAGAGGTGCGTTAAACTCTCTCGTAATTTAAACCATTCTCTTTTTCTGCATATAGCTGGTCATTTATAGCACACATTGTATACAGAAACGGTCATAATGGATATAGCTTATATAATGTACTGTATGCACTATATATATATAATGTAGGTAGGACGAGAGCTGTCTTTTATTCACATATTTCCTGATCTTGAGGTAGAATCAGATGGGGCGGCACAGAGCAGGAGGTGATGGCGGTGACGTTATTTTCTGTTTCCATTTTTTAAATAATAGACCCTGCCGCCAATAGTGGTCCCTTTAGTCCTTCACTCACTATCACTGGTCTACAGCCAAAAATAATTTCAACCACTTCTGTGATGATAAAGCCATTAAAAAGAAGCTCTCTCATGTTTACAAAGAACCGTGTTCAAATGTGTCGCCATTTTACATGAGCCAAACATGCATTTGTTCCATTAGGGTCCGTTTTTACTTCTGTCAGCTAGTTCTATCTAGTCATATTTCAATATTTTGTCAATATTAACACCGCAAACAGCAAGTGTTTATATTACAAACTTTGCGCATCTATGTGTGTAAATGTGTTCAAATAAGAGAGAAAGAGAGCGGTATTGATTCATAGAACAAAATCAACAGAGTTCTGAGTGGAAACTCCCAAGATGTCTGACCCAGTTTGAAGCTTTCGTAACTCATAAAGAAAGTGCCAAGCTGAAAACTGACTGCTGTTCTTCATTCCTAAGGTGTTTGCATAAATCTGTTTTCCCATAATTGTTTCATTGTTTTGTTCATGGTTGTTTTGTTCACTATAAGCTCCCATCACTGCGTGTGATTAAAATGGGGGAAAGTGCATTCAATAGTGAGCTGTGGGCCACGACTACTGATCCGTCCAAGTCAGACAGCCAGACTATCACTTTCAGCAAGTGATCGGTGATGCAGTTCAGTTAGTGTGTTTTTAAAGAGCCTCAAGCTACATGTGAACGCTGATCAGATAATCTCCAATTTGCTTCACTGACCATGTCTGCTTCAAATAGGTGCACACTCTCTCATCTTCTTCCTCAGTCCCTGTACTCACTCTTGACTATTAGCCTGGATTGGTAAAGTGTGTCAGTAAAAGAATGCACAAGGTACTTACAGAAGAAGATAAAGTCAGATGCTCTAATCCAGTTTCTTCTCAACAATTCTTAAAAGCAAGGAAGTGCAATAAATGGACTTATAGCATTTTCTAAAGATCTATTTTCTTGAATCAAACACTGATTGTCAGTTAGATTTTTCTGGCCCTCAGTAGAAAAATACTGACTGTGTGAATGCACTTTTACCTTGATAAAAGGAGTTATGTGATTGTTCAGTTGCATAAAATCCAACCCATTTTGTGGAGTGTTCTGGCAGAGATAGTCATACGATATATGATCAGTATATAATATCAAATCATTTCTTTCTTTCTTGTCTTGAACCCCAGTGATTCCGTTTAAGTGCCGAATAATTCCAGTTCCCAGGTAAATGTCTGTGATGTTCTTTGTTGTAATTATACCTGTTCATCTTGGTTAATATTAGAGATTTAGTCTCATCCGATCAAACGATGTGCCACTTTTATACTTCTATTATTTAATTAATGTATTTTAAAATGATGTTTTACATTTTTAAAAGATGTTACACATGCTTGGACCAAATCAAAAAGGGAATCCAGTTTATAGTGTGTTTCTTTAAGAAGAGCTTTTTTCATGTGTATGTTAATGCAATAACCTGCATTTGTGCATTTAGTAATGAAAATGATTATATGGAAACAAACTACACTTTTAAATCATTATATTGCATAGACACCTTTTACTGATTTGTTTTGTTTTAATAATCAAATAAATGCTATACTAAATATCTGCTCCTGAAAATAAACATGCCCTTGAAGTGTCTGCTCCAAGGCTTTTGCTCCATCACACTGATATACTGTCATTATTTCACTGATTTGCCACATACTGCTATTAATCCAGGGTGAGCAGCTGTTTGCTGCTGGGAAGTGCATTGACAGCAATGTTGAGGTATCATGGTTCGCACTGTTTATTCTCACACATGGCTGTTTTAATGCTTGCTCTTGAGTTCATGATGGATATGTATCTTATGTATGAATAATCTTACTTTATTGTTGTACTGGATTAAAATGCATTAAATCACACCATGAATCAGTGGCGATGCTACAAGCCAGGGTGTCACTGGTCCACCCAATCAAAGCTACTAATGCTGTAGGAAATAAAACAAAACTACAAAATAAGGTTATACGATCTGTTGTGTGTGTGTGTGTGTATAGTTTAAGTGCATTTTTACAAAGACATAACGTAATACCTTTATTTCGCGCCTATAACGAATTAGGCTCACTCATAAGTAGCGCTGGTAATTCTAGTGAATTCATTTAGTGAGTCGGGTCGTGTTAAACTGTCTGTCTTCTTTTATATGTAGTTTAGGAAAGTTTGATACGTTCTAATGAACTGGTTTGTCTTAAACAACACTCTTACATACAGCTTTGAAAAGACCAATTCATTCCAGTGAATCGGTTAAGTCCTAAACAGTCCCATCTGATGTGTATCTTTGGAAAGCTGATTAATTCTGGTGAATATGTAAATTAACATATTCCAGAAAGATTCAGCGAGACCTTACATGGCATTTCATATATTTTTTTTAAGCATGTCTTCAACATAAATTAGGAAGTATACACTTTTTTTTTATTATTAGTTATATTTAGTATAAATATATCTTTTCTACTGGCACCCTAATTAAGATTGTTAATTCATTCAAAAACCCACATATAATCATGTATAAAAGTCTACCCTATTTCATAAAGATCCACCCACTTAATTGGAGATTTTTGGCCTCGGCACGTGCCATGAATATGTGCATAATAGTCTAGTTTGGGAAGAATGACACTTTACTGGGTATTATCTATGATTATATTGCCACAGTTAAAATGACACATTTTAACTAAGACTTGTGGCTATGCTCTTAAGCTTGTAAATATTTTATAGTATGTTTTTACTGTAAATCATCTATTAGTTTTAGTGTTGACAGGTATAATAGGGAAACGTTATGTAAGGGATAATGTACATCCAGCCGGTTGTTATCTCAGAATAAACCCCGACAGGGTGATCAGGGCCCCGACGCGAAGCGGAGGTCTTGTATCAGCCTGAAGGGGTTTATTCTGAGATAGCAAACGGCTGGATGTACATTATCCCGCTTATTACACGGCTACTTGCCACATATGTAAATAATTAGACGCGAAATATTGATTTGAGTTGAAATATTTGAACGCAAAGCTTCCGTGAAGACAGCAGTTGCGAGCAAGCGGCAAGTTCAAGACGGACATTTAAGGGAAACGGTGCAGTCAAACCACTTATTACACAACATTTCACCACAAAAATAATTAAGGCAATAAAAGAATTAAGACGAAAATGTTTTAAAACCTTACCAGTTTGTTAGTTCTCTTATAATCCATTAACGTTACAGCGTACAAAACAATCGTAGCAAAATGGCAGCAGCTGCGTTTGTATGAAACGAGAGCGAGTCCGCGATACCAGGATGACATAATTAAATAATTTTACACCATTTTGAATCGAGTTTTAATATTTTATTAGCTAAACAAACGCAAAGCTTCCGCCAAGAAAAAATAGTTCAAGCAAGAGTACAGCGCCGACTGCTGTCACCCAGATGAGCCTGTGTTATTAGCTTTTACCGGTTATCGAGGGATAACATACCTCAGAATGTCGCGACTGACCAATC